>NC_134688.1:94765739-94928239 GCF_050947455.1 Rhinoderma darwinii
ACAACATACCCCATTTTGTTGCCCAATTTGTCCTTAGTGCGGCAATACCCCATTTGTGGTGATAAACTGCCGTTTGGGCCCATGGGAGGGCTCAGAAGGAAAGGAGCGCTATGTGTTTGTTGGAGTCCAGATTTTGCTGGATTGGTTTTCGGGTGCCATGTCGCATTTGCAGAGCCCCAGAGGTATCAAAGCAATGGAAACCCACCAGAAGTGACCCCATTTTGGAAACTACACCCCTCAAGGAATTCATTTATGGTTTTTGTTATCATTTTGACCGCACAGGTTTTTCACAGCACCTATTTGAATTGGGCTGTGAAATGAAAAAAATTATATTTTTTCCAATAAGATGTCATTTTTGATCAAAATTTCTTATTTTCACAAGGAACAACATACCCCATTTTGTTGCCCAATTTGTCCTTAGTGCGGCAATACCCCATTTGTGGTGATAAACTGCCGTTTGGGCCCATGGGAGGGCTCAGAAGGAAAGGAGCGCTATGTGTTTGTTGGAGTCCAGATTTTGCTGGATTGGTTTTCGGGTGCCATGTCGCATTTGCAGAGCCCCAGAGGTATCAAAGCAATGGAAACCCACCAGAAGTGACCCCATTTTGGAAACTACACCCCTCAAGGAATTCATTTATGGTTTTTGTTATCATTTTGACCGCACAGTTTTTTCACAGCACCTATTTGAATTGGGCTGTGAAATGAAAAAAATGATATTTTTTCCAATAAGATGTCATTTTTGATCAAAATTTCTTATTTTCACAAGGAACAACATACCCCATTTTGTTGCCCAATTTGTCCTTAGTGCGGCAATACCCCACTTGTGGTGATAAACTGCCCTTTGGGCCCATGGGAGGGCTCAGAAGGAAAGGACCACCATTTGGCCTACTGGAGCTTTTCTGGTGCTAAGTCATGTGTGCAGAAGCCCCTGAGGTACCAGTACAGTTGAAACCCCCGAGAAGTGACCCCATTTTAAAAACTACACCCCTTAAGACATTCATCTAGAGGTGTAGTGAGCATTTTGACCCCACAGGTACTGTGTAAAAGATAATGCGCAGCAGATGGTGCAGTGTGAGATTTGCAATTTTATATATGTATATGCCATTTCAGTGTCCAATATAGTGTGCCCAGCATGCGCCACCGGAGATATACACCCCTTAAATTGTAATGTGGGTTCTCCTGGGTACGACAATACCCTACATGTGGCTGTTATCAGCTGCCTGGGCATACGGCAGGGCTCAGAAGGGAAAGATGAGGGGGGTAAGCTGTGCGGAGTGCATCACGGTAAATTAAAAATCAAGGGATGTATGATACATTTTAAAACAATCTTTTATACAGAGCCCTGGTTTTTCGGGACACGTGTCACATTGGTATATTGTGTTCTTCCTTATCCCCCTCTTATAGCAGACTCTGCACCTCTTTTGACTCTTTCCCTTTCCACCGGTTTGGGGACCTTCTCCTGGAAAGTGTTGCCCTGGTACGATGCGTGTGGCCTCGCTTCCAGAAGTACTGGGTGCCCCCCCTTCCTGGTCCCTAAAGATTAGATCTTGAAATTCCAGGAAAGTTCCCCTCTGGCCTGCACATCGACGTAGCACATACGCATTGTACAAAGCCATCTGTATGATGTGCCCGGCCAGCTTCTTATACCACACCGCATGGCGCTGTAGGGCTTCAGGACTTGATTTGACAAGTCCATCCCTCCCATGTACCTATTGTAGTCCAGGATGCAGTCTGGTTTGGGGGTGGCCTTTCCTTCATATATCCTAAACCTGTAGGTATACCCTGATGCACTCTCGCACAGCTTATACATCTTCACGCCATACCTTGCCCTCTTACCTGGCAGGTACTGGCGGAATTGAACCCTCCCTTTAAAATGTACCAGGGACTCATCAATAGAAAAACACTTCTCGGGGGTGTATGCTTGGGAAAACCGGGCACTGGAACGGTCTAATAGGGGTCTCCGTTTATACAAACGGTCAAAACTGGGGTCATCTCGGAGTGGGCACGGCTCATTATCAGTATAATGTAAGAAGCGAAGTATTGCCTCATTTATTTATTTTTTTAGGTTCCAGTTCATTTCTGAAGTTGCTTTGAGGGGCCCATATATTAGAAACCCCTATCAAACACCCCATTTTAGAAACTAGACCCCTCAAAGTATTCACAACAGCATTTAGAAAGTTTATGAACCCTTTAGGTGTTTCACAGAAATTTAGAGCAAAGTAGAGGTGAAATTTACTCTTTTTATACCATTTTTTTTATAACACAAAAGGATTTATCAGAGAAACGCAACTTAATACGTATTGCCCAGATTCTGCAGTTTAGAGAAATATCCCACATGTGGCCCTAGTGCGGTAATGGACTGAAGCACCGGCCTCCGAAGCAAAGGAGCACCTAGCGGATTTTGAGCCCTCTTTTTTATTAGGCACCATGTCCGGTTTGAAGAGGTCTTGTGGTGCCAAAACATTGGAAACCCCCCAAAAGTGACCCCAATTTGGAAACTAGACCCCTTGAGGAATCCATTGTAGTTTTCTTGGGGTGCATGCGGCTTTTTGATCAGTTTTTATTCCATTTTTAGGTGGCGTGGTGACTAATAAACAGCAATTCTACTATTGTTTTTGTATACTTTTTTTTTTACAGCGTTCACCGTGCGCTATAAATGATATATTAACTTTATTCTGCGGGGCGATACGATTACGGCGATACCAGATGTTTATAGTTTTTTTTTATGTCTTATGGCGTTTGCACAATAAAATACGTTTTGTAAACAATCATTCACTTTTTGTGTTACCTTATTCTAAGAGCCAGAACTTTTTTATTTTTCAATCAATAAAGCCGTGCGAGGACTTATTTTTTGCGTAACGAACTGTATTTTCCATCAGTACCATTTTTAGGTACATGCGACTTTTTGATCTCTTTTTATTCCATTTTTTGGGAGGTGAAGTGACCAAACAATTGTGATTGTGGTACGGTTTATTAATATTTTTTTTTACGGCGTTCACCGTGCGGGATAAATAACAAAATAATTTTGTAGTTCAGGCCGTTACGGACGCGGCGATACCAATTATGTATAGTTTATTTGTTTGTTTATATATTTTTATTAATAATAAAGGACTGATAAGGGAAAAAGTGGGACTTTTACTTTTATTACTTTTAAAACTTTTATTTTCTTATTTTTACACAACTTTTTTTAACTTTTTTTTTACTTTATTACTTTGTCCCACTAGGGGACTTGAGGGCAGGAGGCCCTGATCGCTATTCTAATACACTGCACTACATGCGTAGTGCAGTGTATTAGAACTGTCAGCTACTCACTGACAGCAAGCATAGTGGGTCCTGACGTTGTCAGGACCCACTAGGCTTCCGTCTATGGCATAGCCGGACGCCATTGTTTGGTGTCCGGTTGCCATAGTCACCATCGCCGGCCGCTATCGCGTAGCAGGCCGGCGATGGCAGCTTAACCCCTAAAAAGCCGCGATCTCTATAGAACGCGGCTTTTAAGGGGTTAATCAGCGGGGACACAGCGATCGGTCCCCGCTGTAGGAGCTGTGACAGCTGCTGAACAAGACAGCAGCGTCACAGCTCCTGTATGTGTCGGGAGGACGGCCGAAACGGCCGTTACTCCCGTGACGTACTATTACGGCATGGAGCGCGAACGATACAGCTGCCATGACGTAATAGTACGTCAAGGAGCGGGAAGGGGTTAAAATGTCTATGGGTAAACCAACACCAAACATGCACCAGTTGGCTAGCAAGGAAGTAGAGATATTGATTCAGAAGGGCCAGCCCACCCTGGTCAGTGGGTAGTTGTAGTGTGCCCAGAGCAATTCTAGGAGTACCGCCTGCCCACATAAAAGATCTAAGATTAGAGTACAGTGATAATGGTAGCCATACTGGAGAATTATGAAAGAGGTACAAAAATGTAGGGAAGGACTTCATTTTGAACAGATTAATTCTGCCTGTAACTGTGAGGGGGAGGTGTTTTCGTCTATCAAAGTCTATTCTGAGACATTGTACCAGAGGAGTGACATTGTCAGGTATAAAACCACAAATATCCAAACTAATCACTATACCTAGATAAGTAATTTTGTCTGCCCATTGTATCAGGGAAGGAAGTACGACACTCCTAGCTGCATCGTCTATCGCCATTACCAAAGATTTTGACCAGTTCACATGGAGCCCAGCGAAGGTAGTAAATAAATCAAACAAAGACAATAGTGGCCGCAGAGATGGACCCGGATCATTGAGGAATTAAAGTGTATCATCCGCATGGAGAGACACGATCCTCCCTCTACCCCATCCTGAAGCCCTTTATATCAGAAGAGGCTCTTATAGCTACTGCTGGTGGCTCAATGGCCAGTGCAAAAAGGGAGGGAGACAGTGTGCAACCTTATCTAGTCCCTCGGGCTAGCGTAAATGAAGGGGAAATGTGACAATTGGTATTAATACTTGCTGTAGGTTGGGAGTATAGCAACTGTACCCAGTGGATAAATCTGGGGCCAAATCCAAATTTGCTTAGAACAGACCACAGATAGGACCACTCTACCAAGTCGAATGCTTTCTCATGGTCCGAAAAGGCAACAACTCTGGTGCCACCTGACTCAATAGTAGATCATAAGTTGGAAAAGAGCCCCTGAAGATTAACATCAGTGGCCTTCCATGGCATGAAACCATGAATAATATGTGATATAATCTTTTGCATATGCATTGCCAGAAATTTGGCTAATATTTTTTTTTATCACAATTAAGGAGTGAGATAGGTCGGTATGAGCCACAGTCCCTAGGATCTTTACGGGTCTTGGGGATCAGCCCCTACAGCTTTACTAGTGTAGGTAGTAGTAGTATCAGTAAAATTATTATAGCCACTGTAATGTCAGAAATAGGAATTGTTGTGTTGTGAAATAAGGGTAATAATAACAAATGGGTATCACCAATAATGATAGATACAATGTTTAAAGTGGAATTCCGGTTCAGGTCTAAGAAATATAGAACTATGGAGATGGCCTCTATTAACAAGCTAACATTCCTTCATGGCCATTGTTTCACATCTCACCTTTCATAGAAATCAAAGCAGCTGTGCTGATGATTCAGTTTTTTCTTTAAAGGACAGTCAGGGCAGAAAAAGCATTTTTGGTTTTGGTCACATAGAATACATGCCTATGTTCTATTACAAAGGAGAAAGGTTTAAAGAATATAAAGTGTGGGGAAAACATTTATTCAGTTAAAAAAAAATCCCTTTAGGTGGGGTTTCAAATATGTTCTTATAGTATCACGTCATCTGGTGTTACCCATCTCAGACAGTGGCCCTATTCCTCAAAAGATACAATGCAATAATTCAAAGATAAATCTTAGTTTTTAGTGGAATATTCATCAAGGTTCTCCTGATTACAAAGTATACACCTTGCTCAGGGGCGTAGCTTAACTGATTCAGGATCGGGCTATTTTGAGCCTTCAGGACCAAGTTTAGCCATTTTTAGCACGCATTAGTTAAATGGCTATAACTTTTTCATTTGTTGGGCTAGCGACGTGATTTTTGCATTGTTTTTTTTTTAGACAATGCAGGTTTCTTTTTTTTTAATCATTTTTATACACATCCTTTTTGCTATTTTAGAATTTTTAGGCTTAAAGTTTGAAAATAATAGTAAAAAAATAAGCTTTTTTACATTTCCGCTATTTCTTTTGGTAATAACATAAATTTACCCTAAAATAAACCTTTTATTTGTGATTGTCATGGTCTACCGTAAATTTTAATATATTACATGTCTTTATTAGTGTAATTGGGTCCGGGCTAGCGTTACAAAAATGCTTGGCGGGGGGGGGACGGGACGTTTTTTTGGGGGTGGGTATTTTATGTGTATTATTATTACATTTTTTTGCACTTTACTTAACTTTTATTTTTTTATTATTATGGTCAGTTACAGGGGAAATCAGCCTTCTCATAGTGACTATTGTCACTAATAGGGCTGTGCTGGGTCTGGTTAGACCCAGCAGAAGTCTGCCACTAATGGCATCCCGGCGCTGATGTGACCAGTCACATGATCACCGGGACCAATAGAGACAGCGATAGATAGGCTTCGTTCACATCTGCGTTGGGACTAAATTAATAGCGTAGTCGACTACGGTATTGATTCCGTCAAAACGATGGAACCCTTGAACAACGGTGACAAACGGAAACCATTTGCACCGGATCCGTCACCATTGAAATCAATGGTGATGCAAATGGAAACCTATGGTTTCCATTTGTTTCAGTTTGGATTCCATTCATGGGTTCCCCTGATGGAAAGCATGAACGGGGTCCCAACGCAGATGTGAACAAAGCCTTAATTTGTAAAATGTAGAAAATAATTGTGGAAACATTTTGCTTATTGAACCAGTTTAAAATTAATTTGTAGATAACAGCATTATGCCATTTCACATTTCTGTCGCCAGTTCATGGTGAAATTATAGGTTACATTCCCATGAATATTGCCATATTACCACATAGCCTCTCCCCATAGGAGGGAGGTGCAAGTCATTTGTTATCCAACAGAATTCATACAAAGCATTGTCAAGATTGTCTTTCTCTAGAACTGGAAAGATGATAATGAAACTCACAGCTTGCTCTGAGGACTACGGGACTGTAGGAAGTAAAGAGCCATCAAACACCTTAAACAAACTATTATCATCGACTTTTGTTTTATAGTAGTAAATGGCATATTTATATGAGAAAGAAAATGTGTAAATATATGCACAATCCAAATTTAGGTGACTTGTACTGTATGTGATTTTGCTTTGCAAATATTGCCTGTGATTGTCTGCTGTTGTTTGTGTGTGTGTGTGTGTGTGTGTGTGTGTGTGTGTATATATATATATAATATATATATATATATATATATATATATATATATATGTGTGTGTGTGGGGGGGGGGGATAGGAACTATTGTTATAGCGTTAACCTTTTAATGTCCAAATAGGTTATTTGATCAAGGCCATAAAATTAAGTGCTCTAAGCAGAATCAGCATTGAAAGTGTTAAAAAGATTAGCCAATGATGACCTGCATTCTTTCCTCCTAATGGGATCCCCATGGAGAGAGGCAGATGCCATGGCCTTAAGCTGGCCCCCACATTGCTATATAAACCATGTAAAGCTCTTTGATCTTGCCCATAAACATTACATATGTTCCCAATGGATGAACTTTTTATCACTCATGTAGTTAGAAGATCTCAGCCCCAAAACTGTCCACACTACTTTAGATAATCTGCATTCTAACTGATAACCTTCATCACCTCTACTAAATACCACATTGATGCCCTACTGCTGCCATTGCTGATACAATGATTCGAGTTGTATACTTGAAGTATTAAACATTTGCTTATTGCTTGATAATGGCAAGAAATAGATAAATAAATAGTGTAGATGATAGATAATTTCCCAGTTCCATGCACATATTTTATTTATGCCAGCTTGTATTGCGTATCTCAATATGTCAGTCACTCTCCTCGTAGTTGATAAATTTGAAATGCCAAATATCAAATACTATTATGATGATTTTATAATCTCCATTCCTCCAAATATGAAAACCAAACCGTATTGTTGACAGGTGACAAAGTGTATACTTATACATTTAATTATTATATCCATGGGCCAAATCTCACAAACATTTTCTTTTCTGAACATAGCAGTTGCAGAATGCTGTGCCATGTTAGTCATCAATAAATGTAGAAAGTTTAACACTAACATGGTGGGCCACTTTATAAACCATTCATTCAGATAACAATTACAAGCTTTGATGTCTCCTAGATTGCCACATAATTTCCACCAAGTGTAAAAATACTAGTGAATCGATAATCTGAATTGAGAAAGAATCAAAGGGAAGCAAATGCTTGCTGCTGTTTCCCGGGGGCCTTTAGTGCTGCATGTCTGACTCTGAGAATCTCATTGCGAAACAGAAGGCAGGAGTAATCAAGTGTTCCAAGGGAATCTCTGGTTCTGTAAGAGAGCCTCTTTGGCACTGTATGAGGGCTTCCCTGGTACTTGGGGGTACTGTATTACTGTGCCAAGAATCCTGAAAGGCATCTGTACCAGGCATTTTTGGGGGCAGATGAGGCACACACTGTAAAGGTAACCTCAGAAGCTTAATTTTAGAAACTTTGAGGCTTAAATAGAAAAAAAGTGTTACTATTTGCATTAGTTTGCTGCAATGAGGACTAGAGGTTGCTACTTAATGAATTCCGTATTCATTTAGAGGATTCAAAAACTCGAATAAATGTAAATTGCAAATCTCATAATAGATAAATATTGTATAAGTTCGAGGAGATAACATGAAAGTGGATAACAAAAACAGCTAAGATGTGCCAAAAATACAACATGTAGGCTGATAGGAGGTCCAAAGCAGTTTTACATTTGTAATTCTGTTCAGCAAATGTGGACATTATTTAAAATAGGTATTTCCAGGACCCCTTCCTACAAGAAACAATAGCATCCCTTAAGACATTCCTTACGCTGAAGACCAAACTCACAAATTAATAGTGACATAATTGAAGGAGACAAGACTGCGCTTTCAGAGTTCAGTGTTGTAGAGGCTATTAATGAACATTTCGACTTACACAGCATCTATTGTTTATTACACTGTTTACTTCTCATGGTAAAAAAAAAAATATTTCAACCTTAAGTCTAAAATTATTTGTCAAAGATTTATTAAAATCAGCCAGTAAAATACAGTATACATGTATTAAACTTTTCTTGATGCCCAAACTCCATGACATCACCCTGAACAATTTGAAGGGGAAGTTTTTTTTTTAAACCAAACTGCAGCTTTTTTTCTAATTCAGATTCAATCAATTAATATATTCATTCATTCATTCATGTAATTTTTCTATCTGTTAATGGAATGTGTTCTTGCTCATTGAAAAGGACAGTGAGTACTTTATTTGAGAAAAAACGAAGCGAGGTCATGATAATTTCTTAGGCCAGGTTCACACCACGCTCAGTGATTATATTTAGAAGGACCATTTAAAATGGTTCACAAAATATATGCCCCAGATATGTACAACTTTATGCCTATACAGTTTCATTGTATACATCTGTTGGTGACTCTGATAAAAAAAAATTATGATGTGGATATAGTTATATATTTAAACTGTAAAATGGTACTCAAAGGTAGAGATACTCTTTAACTGATCACTTTCTAGTGCAAGTAAAAAAAAAAAAAGCTGCAAATTTATTTTTGTCAAAACATCTAATAGTGAAAAAAATTTAATTTATAAAACAGGAGATAAAAAAAATATTACGGACTTCTTACATCAGTGCAAAATCTGGTAGCCTTTCACAAGGGTTAGAGCTTTCAGCATTGATAGATAGGAGAAAATCAAAGTGTTTCTGTCCATCTTTCCACCATAAGCAATGAAAAACTTTTCCAGCCATGTCCACAACCATCAGTTAAGCATGGTGGAGGATCAGTGGATGTTTGGCAGTGTATAACAACGTCTGGAGTTAGTGAATTTTTTTTTATTAAAGGCACCATTGATGATATTGAAAGCACATTTAATATAATATCATCTGGGTATGATTGGGAACAAAATATTTCTACAGCAAAATAACGACCCCAAATGCTCTGCTATGAAGATCAAGAGGTACAAATCATACAAAAAGGCTGCTAGTGTTTGCAGAACAATGAACTGGCCACCCCAGAGCCCTGACCTTAACATCATTGAATGTTGGCAATTACTTTAATTGAAAGAAGCAGAAATTGCTCCCAACTTCTAAGACTTTGGAGATGTTTACAAGAAGCATGAAAAAAATATCCCTAAACAGTTCTTTAAAAAACTGAAAAAATCCCCCCCCCCCCCCAAAAAAAAATATGGAGATTATAATAAAGGCAAATGGTGGACACAAAAAATACAGACAAATGTGATATATTTGGATTTTGGGCTTCTGTGGAATTTTGTGTTAACTTTTCTGGCACTGAAGAATGAATAATTTATACATAACTACATTATGACTGAAAATTAAATAAATGAAAGGATGTCACAGTAATAAAATGTAGTTTCATTTAAATATCATAAGACATATAACTATGATTTATTTACATGTCCGTATTTGTACAGTCAGAAACATACAAGCAGAGCAAGAAGAAAAATCACTAACCAGGTAGGAAAATGCTGCATAAACTTCCATGTGCACAATGAGAAATTAGTATTTTAATATACCTTTGGATGAGATGGCTCATGGGCAGGATAGTGGCTTAATGGTTAGCACTGTTGCCTTGCAGTACTGGGGTCCTAGGGTCCAATCTGCCCTCCCCGTGTTTGCGTGGGTTTTCTTTGGGTACTCCGGTTTCCTCTCATACTCCAAAAACATATGATAAATTAATTGGCTTCCTATTAAATTGGGACTAAATTGTATCTTAGATTGAGAAATTAGATTGTGAGTAAGGGACAGGGACTGATGTGAGTGATGACAACCTCTGTACAGCGCTGTGGAATATGTTGGCATTTTATAAGAAACGAGAACAGAAATCAGATAAATTGCATAGAAAACAACAACGATGTCTTGATATTTGATAGAACTATATCAAGTTTGGGGCTCAGTCACTAAATAGGCTTATGCTAGTGCACGTTCCAGTCATGTGAATCCAGTTACAAAAATAGAAGACATTAGTCTGTAGAGATCAACCTAATTTATAGTGTATAATCTTATGGGCAGTGAATAAACAAGTATGGTAATGAGTAAGTTCAGCAGGCTGGAGTAAAGAACACGGAAAACAATATTATTCACAAAGGTCATTCTTGGAACAGCAGTTTAATTGAATTGGATTGTTTAATATCATAAATCAGCCATTGTGATTAAAATAAAGACTTTGCAGGTTCACAGTACCCACTAATCAAAGACAATGAATTGTTTCTGACATTTGAATCTCTATATGGCCATGCTGAAATCTTATAGAGAGGTCCATGCTAAATATTTAAAGGGGACCAGCCAGCTGGTCCCCTACTCCATTTGATTTGTTTTATATGCCGGGCTGAGCACCCAGAATATATTGGAACTAAAATGGGGTTCTTAAAGGCATGGTGTTGCCAGAAAAAAAAGTTTTGTTTTTTTAATTAAACATTTAGTGTGTGGGTGATTAAACATTGTTCAAATTTTTTTTATTTTTTTCACGAGTCAGGAAATATTATAAATTATTTCTAATTTATAATACTACCCATTTTTGGTCACTAGATGGAGCTATTTCCCAAAATTGCAGCATTGCAACATTGGGTTAAAAGCCCTCGCTCTAGTGAGCTCTCAGCATCCCCCCCTCCTTTATCTTGGCTAGTGCCGTGATAAACGAGGGGTTTGAACGGTGTAACCTCCTACACTGTGTGTCGCCATTTTTTGAGCTAACACACAGCGTAGTAGGTTTACATACAGTAGTAAACACACACAAACACGAACATACATTGAAATCTCTTACCTGCTCCTGCCGCCGCGGCTCCCTCCGGCCCGTCCGCTCCGTTTGCTGCCGCTGGTCCAAGTGCACAAATCCGGAAGCCGCGACCGGAAGTAGTAATATTACTGTCCGGCCACGACTTCCGGTCCACAGGAAAATGGCGCCGGACGGCGCCAATTTCGAATTGGACTGTGTGGGAGCGGCGCATGCGCAGTTCCCACACAGACGCCGTACACTGAAGTCAATGGGACGGGAGCCGTTCGCAGTCCCTATGGGACTGTGGCTGCCGTATTCCATGTCTGTATGTGTCGTTAATCGACACAGACAGAAATGGAACAAAAAATGGCAGCCCCCATAGGGAAGAAAAAGTGTAAAAATAAGAAAAAGTAAAACACAAACACACAAATGAATATAAACGTTTTTAATAAAGCACTAACATCTTTAACATATAAAAAAATAATTTGTGATGACACTGTTCCTTTAAGGAAGCCTAGTTCTACAAGGAAAGAGCAATTCTCTCTCCTGGGCACACAGCTGTGAAAACTACAAAGACATACACAGACGTGCTTCTCAGGATTGACCATAACGGTAGTAAGGGCTCTACTACAACCCTGCCAATAACTTCCTGTCAAGCAATTTGATTATCGTATGCCCTATCTCAAGCAGCTCCTTCACTGTAGGTACAATTGAAATGGTAACCTGCCATGTAACAATGAAATATATATGTTGAAAAACAGATCTTATGAATCGGGAACCAAGGGTCCTCTTACGCAGCCCGACATGGGCTGTGTAAACGAAAACCGCTTGTTTATCGGTGCTCGTTTGCTCCTTACTACGATGGCTTGTCTCCATACATTTTTATCATGTTGGCAGCATATCTCCGTTTACACAGGAAGATGTGCAGCTGACAACAATAATATTTCTGGCAGCCTAAATGATACAATCAGCATTTGCCCGATAATGAGTGTAGCCTTTTAATATAAAATATGCTGTGCATTACAATTTATAGGTTTGGGCAAAAGGTTACCCAATAAAGTGTTTAGTAAGTAAGTGCTTATAATAAAATCTTGCTGCCGGTCTCTACCCCTCAGCTCTTTCAAGCTTGATTATCTAATAAAGTAGTTTTTTCTTACAATATGTCCAAAATAAGCCTGTTTTGGCCTTGTGGACGCAGCCAATTTTTTCAAAAATGACATATCTCACTTTATGTGGTTATAACTTGGGGATGCTTTTACCTATCCAAGCGATTCTGAGATTGATTTCTTGTGACATATTGTACTTTATGTTAGTGGAAAAATGTGATCAATAAATTCAGTATTTGTTTGTGAAAAACACCAACATTTTGAGAAAATTTGCAAAAATTAGAATTTTTCTAAATTTAAATGTATCTGTAAAACAGATAGTAATACCACACAAAATAGTTACTTATTATCATTTCCCACATGTCTACTTTATGTTGGCATCGTTTTTTGAACATCTTTTTATTATTCCAGGACGTTACAAGTCTTAAGCAGTATTCCCACACACAGGATACGCTGCAGAATTTCTGCATCCGCTCATATTGCTGCAGAAACGCTGCATTTTTCTTTAGTGTTAAACATTGGTTATAGCAAAGTATATGTGCACCTGCGGATTTCCAGCGGTCTCTACTGCATTTCCGCTGCGTATACGCTGTAAAAACCATAAAAACATAAATCTGTTGCAGAATTTCTGCTCCCCATTGAGTCAAACACGCAGCATCTCCGCACAGAACATGCAGCAAAAACGTACATGCTGCGGAGTTGAAAAACGCACCACAGAACACTTTCCGCGCGAAGTTTGAGCGTTTTTTTCCGCAGTGTGGGCATGAGATTTTCAAAATCTCATTCACTGTGTCGCTACTGTAAATGCTGCGGAATTTCCGCACAGAATTCTGTTGCGGAAATTCTGCAGCGTTTATGCTACATGGGAACCCGGCCTTAAAACTTTAGCAGCAATTCCTCACATTTTCAAGAAAATTTCCAAAACCTTTTTTTTTATGGACCAGTTCAGTTCTGAAGTGTCTTTAAGTTATATATTAGAAACCACGATAAGTCACCCAATTAAAAACTGCACCCCTCAAAGTTTTCAAAACAGCATTTAGAAAGTTTCTTAACCCTTTAGGTGTTTCACAGGAATTAAAGCAACGTGGAGGTAAAATTTATAAACTTCATTGTTATAATTTTTTTTATTTTTTTTAGAAAATCCATTTTAATCCATTTTTTCTGCAACACTGAAGGTTTTACCAGAGAAACACAAATCAATATTTATTGCCCAGATTCTCCAGTTTTTAGAAATATCCCACATGTGGCCCCACTGTGCTACTGGACTGAAACACAGGCCTCAGAAGCCAAGGAGCACCTAGTGGATTTTGGGGCCTCCTTTTTTTAGAATATATTTTAGGCACCATGTCAGGTTTGAAGGGGACAAAAGAGTGGAAAAACCACCATAAAGACCCAACTTGGCAAACTACACACCTCAAGGAATGTATAAAGGGTTATAGTGAGCATTTTGACCCCCACAGGTTTTTTGCTGAACTTAGTGGAATCAGACCGTGAAAATTAAAATCTAAATAAAAAAGCACACCAACATTTGAAATGCAATTTCTCACGATTACGGCAATACCCCATATGTGGTAATAAACTGCTGTTTGAACACACGGCAGCGCTCAGAAGGGAAGGAGCATCATTTGGCTTTTGGAGCTCAAGTTTTCTGGATTGGTTTTCGGGTGCCATGTCGCATTTGCAAAGCCCCTGACGGACCAAAACAGTGGGAACAGCTCCAAAAGTGTCTTAATTTGGGAAACTACAGCCCTAAAAGAATTTATCTAGGGGCATAGTGAATTTTTCTAGGGGGATAGCATTTTGATCCCAGAGGTTTTTTGCTGAATTTAGTGGAATTAGGCTGTGAAAACGTCTATTGTTTTTTTTTACGGCTTTCCTAGTACACTATAAATTAGCATTTATTCTGCGGGTCGATGCGACTACGGTGATACCATATGTATATAGTTTTTTTATGTTTTACGGTGTTTGCATGATAAAATCACGGTTTTAAAAAAAAATAATTCGTTTTTATGTCGCTAAATTCTAAGAGCCATAACTTTTTTATTTTTCCATCAAGAAATCTGTGTGAAGGCTTGTTTTTTGCGGAACAAACTGCAGTTTTTATTGGTACAATTTTTGGGTACATGCGACTTTTTGATCCCTATTTAATGAAGTTTTTGGGAGCTGAAGTGACTAAAAATAGCGATTCTGGTATTGCTTTTTCATTATTTCATAATTTTTTTTTACAGTGTTCACCGTGCGGGTTAAATAACATTATATTTTTATAGTTCAGGTCGTTATGGAAGTGGCGATAACAATTATGCATAGTTTTTTTTTAAACTTTTTTTCTAATAATAAAGGAATTTACGAGGGAAAAAGGCCGATTTTTTTATTTTATTACTCTTACGTTCCTATTTTTCTACATTTTTTTGTTACTTTTTTTTTTTGTCCCACTAGGGACTTGAAGATCCAACTATTGGATCATTGTTATAATACCCTGCAATACTTATGTATTGCAGGGTATTATACCTGTCAGTTTCACACTGAGAGGCAGCATAATAGGTCCTGCCTCTGGTATGACCTAATCGCCTATCGTAGATGCCAGACCCAGAAGGCTTTGTTAGGTCTCCAGTTGCAGTATCAACCCTTGGCACCCCGCAATCACGTCGTGGGGTGCTAATGTTGTTGTAACTCCTTAAATGCGGTGGTCGCTATTAACCGTCGCATTTAAGGGGTTAATCAGCGGGGATCACGGCTGTGATCCCAACCGATGTCTTCCCTCAGTACTAAGGTTGCTAGTAGCAGACATTACTGAGAGATGCCGGTCATAGGGGAATGCCTGTACACTCCGTTTGGAACACACATAGAATAACGGGCTGCAGGCACAAGGGCCAGCACTGCAGCCCGTTAATCTACGTGGGCTGGTAGTGAAGGGGTTCAATTAAATCTCAAAGGCAGCAATATTTTGTTCTGTGAAACTTCATTATTGACTAATTTAGACTTGACTTAGACTAAGAGCTACAAAAATATTATAACCTGGAAAATGTTAATTATTGTTAATATATGCGTCAGTAATTTTGAAAACAAATATTAGGTACCCTTTGCCCTTTCTAGAGCTGATGTAATCATATTTATGGATTTCAAGATGCTTTGTTATTGGCATTTAGTTAAGTTAGTTTACTTTACTTAGTCCTCTTTTAATACGCGACAATATCTTGTTGGCCTTAGGCCTCGTTCACATATGCAGTGCATTGCCCCCTGTAGTGCTACATACACAGTATAATGTCCGCTTAGTGTCCTCCACACAGTATAATGCCCCTTTCCCCTGGCTGGCACACACAGCCCCCCCCCTTTGTAGATAGTGCCCCCTTTAGATTGAGCCATACAGCCTCCCTGTAGACAGTGCCATAATCCCCCACCTCCCTCATGTAGACAGTGCTATAGAGTCCCCCCTCCCCATGTAGACAGTGCCATACAGCCCCCACCACCCCCTTGTAGACAGTGCCCCCAAAACTAAAATTTGTACTCACCTAGGCCACGTTCCCATGACGAACTGAGCTGCTCCACAATGCCGACGATGGGCTCCTTGCATAGGCAGGCGTGATCCTGTAGCCTATTACAGAGTTTCCCAAACTTTTTGGACTCTAGGCACCCCTGAAAAAAAATCAGCCCCCACTCACAGTAAAATGACCATCAGCCTCTCACTCACAGTAAAATGACCATCAGCCCTTCTCACAGTAAAATGACCATCAGCCCCCACTCACAGTAAAATGACCATCAGCCCGCCACTCTCACTAAAATAACCATCAGCCCGCCACTCACAGATGCCCCCTGTAGGTAGTGCCACACAGCCCCCTGTAGGTAGTGCCACACAGCCCTCTGTAGATAGTGCCACACAGCCCCTTGTAGGTAGTGCCACACAGCCCCCTTTTATGTAGTGCCACACAGCCCCCTTGTAGATAGTGCCAGACACCCTCTTGTAGGTAGTGCCACACTGCCCCCTTGTAAGTAGTGCCAGACACCCCCTTGTAGGTAGTGCCACACAGCCACCTTGTGGGTAGTGCCACACAGCCCCCTTGTAGGTAGTGCCGTGCCACAGCCCCCTTGTAGGTAGTGCCACACAGCCCCCTTGTAGGTAGTGCCAGACACCCCCTCCATTTATGGACAGTGACGTCAGGAGCCTCACCTGGAGTGGAATCCCTGGTCACAGCGTCTGGGATTCCACTCCAGGAGCAGCCCCTGACGTCTCGGACCATCTACATTCAGCCAATTCAGTATATTAATAATTTCTTCTGATGGATATACAGAGCTAAAGAAACCAGTAGTAGCTGTAGTAGCTGCCCATTGACTAACTCCCCATTACCACTATTTGGGGGTCCTACATGCTCTGACCTAGTTTTTTTAATGTATATACTTAAAGAATTTTTAGTTTTTCTTTCTTTGTCCACCTGCCTTTCATTTTGTATTTAGCCTGAATATATTACCTCTAAACAGATTTTATTACGCTTTTTTAATTTGTAAAGGCTGACTGCTCAGATTTGTATTTTTTAAAAGGCCTTTTTTGTAATTGATTGCCCTTTTCATAGTAGGTGTAAGCCATGTGGGATTTAATTAAAAAAAAAAATTCTATACTTGTTACCTATATGAATAAGTTTTGCAGTTTAATTACCCAGAATAGATTTTAAGCACTCCCATTTAGCATTTGTATCAATATAAGTTGTTCCCAGTCTATGTCCTGAAGTGCAGCCCTTAACATTGGGAAATTGACCATCTTAAAATTAAGCATTGCCTCCTTCTGGCCCATGTTTGTTTTTTACAGTATAGTCAAAATGAAATTATATTGTGCTCAGTGTTACTAAGGTTTTAATGAACAATGACATTCCCAACAAGCTCTGCATTATTAGAAATCACCAGATCCAACAGAGAATCAGTTCTTGTTGGGTTTCCACAAACACATAAAATTATCCTGCAAGATGTTGAGGAATTTTTTCCCCTTTCCTTTTGAAGCAGAATTATGACCCAAACCATGAATCCAACTTAGCAAATCTGTTTACTACTCCTATATCTTACTCATCCCCTCTTATAGGATCTAACTTTTCTTTTAACCCTTCGAGGACCAAGACAATTTTGGCCTTAACCCATTAATGACCGTCAATACGCCTTTTCACGGTGGCCACTAATGGGCTTTATTCTGATGCATACGCCTTTTCACAGCGCTGCATCAGAATAATTAAACAGAGCAGGGAGCCGTTAAATCTCCCTACTCTCAGCTACCTGAGGGCTGGGGGCATCCCTGATCTAACGGGTGAGATCGATATCAGTATCGATCTCACCCGTTTAACCCCTCAGATGCGGCGCTCAATAGCGAGCGCCACATTTGAGTGGTTTTGGAGAGAGGGAGGGAGCCCCCTCTCATCCCACCGGCTCCCTGCAATAAGATCGCCGGGTGTTAGTGTCGTCTATGGCAGCCAGGGGGGCCTAATAAAGGCCCCCAGGTCTGCCTGTAGTGAATGCCTGCTAGGTCATGCCAGAGGCATGGCCTAGCAGATGCCTGTCCGTTTTACACAGACAGGCACTAATACACTGCAATACAAAAGTATTGCAGTGTATTATAAATGCAATCAGAGGATCGCATAGTGGAGTCCCCTAGTGGGACTAGTAAAGAAGTAAAAAAAAAGTTTAACAAAGTTAATTTAAAAAAAAGTAAAAAAAAAAAATGAAAAACACACTTTTTCCCCTTACAAAATGCTTTATTATTAAAAAAAAAATAATAATTAAAAAAGGTACACATATTTGGTATTGCCACATCCGTAACGACCCCATCTATAAAGTTATTACATTATTTAACCCGCACGGTGGACGTCGTAAAAATTAAATTAAAAAACAATGTAAAAAATTGTTGCCTTAAAAAAAATGTGATAAAAATTGATCAAAAAGTCTCATCTACTCCAAAATGGTACCAATAAAAACTACAAGTTGTCCTGCAAAAAAAATCTCTCATACAACTGCTTTGGCAGAAAAATGAAAAAGTTATGACTCTTCAAATATGGAGACACAAAAACAAATAAATAATTTTTAAAAACAAAGTGATTTTACTGTGTAAAAGTAGTAAAACATACAAAATCTATATTAATTTGGTATCGTTGCAATCATAACAACCCGCTGAATAAAGTTATTGTGTTATTTATACCACACGGTAAACGGCGAATTTTTTTTTATAAAAGTTAATCAATAAATTATATGTACACCAAAATTGTGCTGTTAAAAAATATACAACTCCTCCCGTAAAAAACAAGACCTTATACAGCTCGCAAAAAATGTCGACGCAAAAATAAAAAAGATATAGCTCTTTGAATGAGACGATGGAAAAACGCAAAAAGTAGCTTGGTCATTAAGTGGTTAAGGACCGAAGAAAAATTTTCTTTTTTGCCTCCACATTCCATCAGCCACTTGTACATAATGTGATCGGCGCTGTAATGAAGATTTTTGACGTTATGACCTATATTAGCTTTATGCTAATGAGTTTCTTAATAGACAACTGGGCGTGTTTTACTTTTTGACCAAGTGAGCGTTGTGAAGAGAAGTGCATGACGCTGACCAATCAGCGACCAATCAGCGTCATACACTCCTCTCTATTCATTTACACAGCACATAGTAATCTTACTAGATCATTATGTGTAGCCACATACACGCACATTAACATTACTCAAGTGTCCTGACAGTGAATATACATTACCTCCAGCCAGGACGTGATGTCTATTCAGAATCCTGACACTTCTCTAATGTTTGTGTGAGATTTACAGCAAGGCAAGCGTAATCTCGCGAGATTACGCTGTAAACTGTCATTTAAAACGAGATTACGCTTGCCTTGCTGTAAATCTCACACAAACGTTACCGAAGTGTCAGGATTCTGAATAGACATCACGTCCTGGCTGGAGGTAATGTATATTCACTGTCAGGACGCTTCAGTAAAGTTAATGTGTGTGTATGTGGCTGCACATAGTGATCTAGTAAGATTACTATGTGCTGAGTAAATGAATGGGGAGAAGTGTATGAAGCTGATTGGTCACTGAGTGGTCAGCGTCAGGCACTTCTCTCCACAACGCCCAATTGGTCAAAAAGTTAAAACACGCCCCGTTGTCCATTAAGAAACTCATTAGCATAAAGCTAATATAGGTCATAACTCCGTCAAAAATGACAGTTTTTCTAAATAAAAAACCCTGCTGTAATCTACATTACAGCGCCGATCACATCATGTACAATATAGGCCACTTATAATGTGGTGACAGAGCCTCTTTAAGGCTATATAGCTATTTGAGGCCTTGTTTTTAGAGGGCCGTTAGTCAAAGAGTGTGGGGATAATGTCATGCTGATGATATGCTTTATTTTGCACAAACGGGTTAAAATAACCCGTACAACATTTTTGTCAATAGTGTACAGTAAGACTGGGGTAAAAAAGGTAAGAATATTTTATTTTAACAATGCCTGAATGAAGGTAAGAATTGTATATGAACTTTTATTGAATATACTGATTAAGGGACTTTGTAATTCTTAGTGTACTGTGGAGTTGCAGCCGTCAGGGATGATAGTTTTCTACAAAGCAAATTCCAGTATCTTATGGTATATTGACAATAATGTTGTGAATGTTAAGCATCAGACTTGACACTAATAGCATAATGATGTCAATTTGCCAGTCAGCAATGCACTGTTTTCTCCTTCACATTGCCCCACACAAGGCCAAGAGGCTTACCCTGAATAAATATTCCCATGAAACCATCTTAATGCCATTTGGAAAGAAAACAGTGTCAAGTATAATGACATCAAGCAGATGCGTTTTGCAAGTCAGGGGTTGATCGATCACCCAAGATTTCTATGCTGCCAAACATTTATGCAAATCTGAAACATGAATATTAAATCAGTTCCTAGGTAATGTAATTTGAATAAAGTAATTGTGTCAAGGGCAATGACAGACTGTGCATCGTGTGAAGAAATCAATGGGGTTGTTACTGTAGGTGGCTAGTTATAGCTTTAGATTTACTACCGATATTACTACATTTTGGTTTTACGAAAATGTATTTCCATTTGTATTTAATTATAAACAGACATTGGGCTTTTTTGTAATTCACCAGTTTTATATTCAGCCAATATAGGGGATATAGGGGATGTATATTTTTTGGGTCAAGATAGCGAGCCTACTATTGTGGTTTGGGCTGGTGGTTGTGTTCTTTGTTTGAATTCTTGAATAATTTTTTATTTTCTAAGAGACTTAGGAGAACATTTTTACTTTATATTTATTTTTTTAGCTTACTGTTTTCCCTTGTGAGCGGTCATGCCATATCAGCCATAGTTACAGGAGGCAATATATCCTCTGCACCCTAGTTATAAAGCTGATGTGGGTCAGCTACGCCACAGCAGCTTTAGTGCCTACCCAATGCACATCTTTTATAGTTAGTTTCTACTACATAAAATGCTGATAATAGCTAAGATTTTCCAATAACTTTATACACAATGCATGCTATAGTACATCGACTCGACGTGCCACCCTTAGTGATCGGACAGAGCACTCATCAACGGCGATTATAGAGAGAATTGTGCGGCCACATAGTCATCCTTAACCCTGCCATGTTTGATCCCTGCTGGGCAGGAAGTGGGAGCTGAAAGCGATTAGCCCATTGTGTTATGCTTCCTGTAATAGACACTGGAGACATTGTGGAGCTTGGGTGGTGGAGGAGTAAAACCCTATTGGACACCAGGTATTAACCTCTCCTTTTCCCTAGACCACCAGAGATGCTGACATTAACTCTTCCACTACCCTAGACCATCAGGGAGGCAGGCATTAATCCCATACCTCCCAACATTCTCAGGAACACCAACAAAACGGCCTGGAAACCACTTCACCACCTTAGACCACCAAGGATGTTGTCATTAAATTTTCCACTGTCCTATACCGCTAGGGATGTTGGTATTAACACCTTCGCTTTTGTAGACCACCAGGGATAACGGTATTAGAGCCAGTTCACACCGAGTTTTTTTACGCGGAAACTGCACCGCAAAACGTGCCAAAAAACGGCTTAAAATGCCTCCCATTGAATTCGACCCAACACAAGGGAAAAATCAAACATTCCTTAACACTTCCTTTTTTGATTAAAAAAAATAAAAAAATATGAAAGCAAATCTCCATATGCAAGAAACATTCCTTATTATGTCACTATATGACAGTATTATTCAGTTACTGTATAGTGGTATTATTCAGTCACTATATGGGAATATCATTCAGTTACGATATGGCAGTAAATGAAGTTAGGAAAAATGCAAAATTATCTAGGTAAAATTTTTTTTAAAGTCGTACGGAGGGATGGGCGCTTTTGGGATTTCTGCTCCATTAGCTACATTCTCAAAAAAAAATGGCTCTGTACATGAGCAATAAATGTTGCGATACCACTCCAACAGTAATAAGTAAAATGTAGGGAAAAAGATCTCTAGTTCTCTATTACAATTAGTATGGGCAAACCAGAGATATAATGTTTGTTATCTTTGGTTCTTTAGAACAATCAACTGAAGAAAAGTTCACTGATCAGTATTATTAGAAAGTGCTGTAGTTGCATCTTCATGATGAAGAACCCGAGCAGAAAGTTTATCTATAAGTAAATGATTTGATTGTTGCTGACGTCTGAAATAGAACATTGAACATCTGAAGAGTCTCTTCTTTGGTTTGACATCCTATGATTTTGTGCTATTCAAAGGCCTTTTGGCTTTTTAGGCTAATTATTCCCAGGCTCTGCCCATAGCTCTGAGACCGAAGTAACAAGTAAAGGCACCTATTCTTTCTGAACGTCTCCCGAGGAATGTGGTCTGACTTGGTTGTCAAATTAATTTAAGCCTTTTAAGAAGAAACCAGTTCTTCTTTCAATTATAATAACGAAATCAATGTGTTATTTTTCATCTTTTGATGTTTCTATGAGCTCATTTTATAAGAAACAGTAACGAGGTTCAATATTTTAGTACAATTATGGTATTAAATTATATAAATGTTAAACAGAATTTAATATGCTTCCTTTGTGGTTGTGGTAATATATGCATAATTACAAATGTGAACAAGAGAGAATCTGTTTTGGTGCTTGAGTATGTTTTTGGAGTCAGACACATATCAGTACATTCATAGCCAAAATACATGTTTTCCTGGTGTTTTATAATCTTAATGATTATTATTATTAATATTTAGAATAATAATGCTAATAGTAAAGGTCAGTTCACACAGAGTTTTTTGGCGCTGATTTTAAAATGGAAACCGTGTCGGAATCAGTGCCAAAGAACGTTCGAAATCGTACCCCAATTTTTTTCAATGGTAGGCAAAAACATGTTTTTTCCCAGGCGGCTTTTGGCCGCTCGCGGTAAAATAAAAGCGGCATGTCCTTTCTTGTCGCGGTCTCCGCCTCTGACAGCCCATAGAAATCAATGGGAGGCAGAAAAAAACCCGTGGCACTCGTTTCTGAGCAATTTTTGCTGCGTTTTATGCCAGCGGTCGTTGTGTTAGCTTCAATGGCCACAGGCGAAAAACGCTGCGAAAAAACACTGGAAAATACATGCAGGCAGTTTAAAATCTGCATCAACATTCCTAAAGGAATGCTGAGGCAGATTTTTTCTGCCTGCAAAAAAATCTGTGTAAACAGGGCCTAATACTAATAATAATAATAATAATAATAATAATAATAATAATAATAATAATAATAATAATAATAAAGGATTAATATTAGGATTAAACTATAGGATTAATAATTCCAGGGGACCAGACCTTTATGTTAATAAGGGGGATAATATATATATAGCTGAATGAACACCCATCATCCAGCCAGTATTTGAGCCAACATATGCAGAGTGATGCGACAAGGGTAGCTTGTTGAGGACAGGGTGGAAAGGAGATTTCTGAGGCGAGGTCAGGTTGTACACCGGCCATGGACTATGGTTACGTGATGTAGGCCTCCTTAAAGAAATTAGTTTTTAAGGCACACTTAAAACTGGGAATATTAGGAGCAAGTCTCATGGTTTGGGGAAGTGAGTTCCACAGAATGGGTTCAGACATGAGAGGTTGTAATAATGGAGAATGAGAATTGTAGGTCATTGGGTGAGCGAAGAATATGAGTGGGTTGGTCGATAGAGATGAGAGCAGAGATGTATGACAGTGCACAATGGTGAAGAGCTTTGTAAACTAGAAGGAGAGCTTTGATTATAATATTTAATTGGATGGTTGACAGTATGTACTCTGTTGGGTAGTGAAGGTAGTATTGAATTGACAGACTGAAGAGGTTTATGTAAAATTATATGGTTGTCTAAAAAGATGACTTTGAAGATTGTGTTAAGGGTTTAAACACTAGACGTCTGCTAAACAGCCCGTTAGAAGGGAATTTAGTAGGAGAGTAAAGGTACGACAGAAATCCTGTGGGCCAGCATGTAAATAGTTGATGAGAGTAGAGGAAAGAGAAGCATCATAAAGCAGGGGTAACGTTTTAATTGGTATCTTGTAATTAAATGTATTATCTTATGAAAATAGCCCCTTTCCATATACCCACATAGATTTCATAGAGTGGGTCCTCTACAAAGACCGTCTCACACTCTGGTAGATCAAGTCGCCCGGGTATTACATGTTCAGTCATTTATTTAACTCGTGGGCAGGAGCTCAGGGGTGGGATCCGGCCCTGGTTCTCCTTAACCAGACGGTTCGGACAATCGGGGTAAAGCTGGAACCCGGAACAAGTCCCCTGCACTCAATTGTATCTGCGTCCTTAGGATTCAGATACAATTGATTTGTCTAGCGCAACCTAACGAGGCACAGGATGCCTCGACATTCAGCCATTTAGCAATGATGCAGTCGGTGCGATGATGTCATCGCGCCACTGTGTCGTTCCGCTGGATGAGGCCTGACGTCTCTGGAGGATGGCACAGGAATGCGGACAGGGGAGCATGTAATGTTTTTTTTCTTTTACAGTGGGCAGTGTTGGGGACACTATCTGCAGGGGGCACTATCTACAGGGGACTCGATGGGCGGCACTATTTATAGGGGACGCTACAGGGGGCACTATCTACAGGGGACTCTCTGGGTGCCCTATCTACAGGGGACTCTCCAGTGGGCACTATCTACAGGGGCGCGATCTACAAAGGGCACTATCTACAGGGGACTCTACAGGGGGCACTATCTACAGGGGTCCTATCTAAAGGGGACTCTACAGGGGGCACTATCTACAGCATACTCCACTGGGGGCACTATTTACAGCCTGTAGACTACAAGAGGCACTATCTACAGGGGACTCTACAGGGGGCATTATCTACAGGGGACTCTATAGAGGGTCCTATCTACCGGGGCCCTATCTGTAGGGGACTCTACAAGGGGCACTATATACAGGAGATTCTACAGGGGGCACTATTTACAGCCTGTAGACTACAGGGGCCACTATCTACAGAAGACACTATCTACAGGGGACTCTATGGTGGGCACTATCTACAGGGAGCTCTATGATGAGCACTATCTCTAGGAGGCTCTATGGGGAGCATTATCTACAGAGGTCTCTATGAGGGTCACTATCTACAGGGGCTCTATGAGGGGCACTATCTACAATCTGAGAAGATGTCACCTGTGAGCCGCTAAATGTAACTACTTATTCTCCCTGTGACTGATCAGTACTGTAGTCACTGTATGATCTGCTGCAAGATGATGGGTGTATTGTTCTTTTTTGTGAAACAGCAACTCCCAGCATATCCTTACCATTGTTCAGGCCATACTGGGAGCTTTAGTTTTATGTTGTACAAACTTATATGGCAAGGGAGGGGTTAAACTGAATTTGCAAATAATCTCTGTACTGAGCTGTATTTGTGCTTGTGCTGTATATATGTACTTTGTTCTGGTGCTGTATTTATGTACTGAGCTTAGTTCTGGTGATGTATTTATGTAATGATCGTTGTTCTGGTGCTGTATTTATGTACTAAGCTTGGTTCTGGTGTTGTATTTATGTACTGAGCTTTGTTCTGGTGCTGTATATATGTACTGAGCTTTGTTCTGATGCTGTATATATGTACGGAGCTTGGTTCTGGTGTTGTATTTATGTACTGAGCTTTGTTCTGGTGCTGTATATAGATATGAGCTTGGTTCTGGTGTTGTATTTATGTTTTGAGCTTTGTTCTGGTACTGCATTTATGTACTGGGCTTGGTTCTGGTGCTGTGCATATGTACTGAGCTTGGTTCTGGTGTTGTATTTATGTACTGAGCTTGGTTCTTATACCATATTTATGCTCTGAGCTCTGTTATGGTGCTGTATATATGTAACAAGCTTGGTTCTGGTGTTGTATTTATGTACTGAGCTTGGTTATTGTGCTGTATTTATGCACTAAGCTCTGTTCTGGTGCTGTATATATGTACTGAGCTTTCTTTTGGTGCTGTATATATGTACTGAGCTTTGTTCTGGTGCTGTATTCCATGGAGTGATAACCACAAAACACTGCAACACAACCCCCTCAGCGGAAATGTCTTTGTCGGCAAAACAGAGAAACTGTTGTTAAAAATGTGAATCCCACACCTGCATGAGCTGTTCGCCAGGCCTGCTTTAATTGAATGAAGAAATATACTGTCTGGTGAGGGCAGGTTCAAGACAGCTTTGTATGTGTAGGGACACTCTTGATGACTTGGAGTCAGTTCAGGGGCTGACAAAAAAGGGGCAACTTAAGAGTGCGAAGCAAGGTGATTTAGTTTAATGGTGGAATCTTTGATAGTTTGGAGTCAATAATGATGAAAGCATGCACTAGCATTTTGGTTGCTTCTTGAATGAGGAAGGAACAATACTTTACTGGCATTACCCTAAGCAGCTGGTTTGGGACCAGAGTTTGTGTGGAGTTATGGAAAGAAATTGTTAGATCAGGTGGTGAAGCAGGATTAGATGCTAGAAGGATTTATTCTATTTGATCCATGATTACTTTGAGAAAGAACAAAAATATGAAAGAAGAGACAACTGGTAAATTGGAATTCCGTACAGTTTACCCCAATCAAACCAGAAATATGGATTTAATTATCATCAGTATATCAATGGCAATGGAAACGATAACAGTTTTTGAGTTGGCTAAGTTAATATATATATATTTAAAGAACAGGAGAAGTCGGAGTTCTAAGATGCACCAACATGCAGAGGATGACGAACAGAGATAGGGGTGGAATTAGAATACACTAAAGATCTGGCCAGAAAGCTGAACTCAATGAGCACATGGACTCTATGTCTGCCTGTTTACTTATATATTTACTGTTAACATGTAATACATAGGAGCTGATCTTGGAGATCATTGCTGCAGAAATAGGATGATATGTTCTTATGCTGTTTGTTACTGCAGGTGGCTGTATGAAAGTCTATGTATACAATTCTGACTATCTTCTAATATATCATAGATACACAGTGGTGTACCACCAAACATGAACTGTCACTCAATCATTTACCTGAAGCCACCACTAGGTGGAGCTTACTGCATACAGATTCTTAAAGCTCCCATTGAGTTTAATACTTACAACAGAAATGTCTGAACAGTGTCAAATAGGTTTAAACGCTCTATAGATCCTTTCATGCTGGAAATCAATAGAGGTCCGAGATCATAGACTTTACTAATGTGATTTCTCATGTATTTATGACATATCAGAAGTTCGTTGTGACTAAATTTCCCTTTTAAGCTAGTGCAAAAACCAGTATAGATTATTACAGTTTCTTAAATGAGCACGCTATACCAAGCAGTAGGAGTCATTGTTCAGCAGTGATCCAGAAACAATATGTTAAAACGCATATTGTCAATGTATTCCTTCTTTGCAACATGATTTAAAATCAATTCCATTTTCCTGCCCATTCATCATGTTCTGACAACTGTCAGCAACTAGGCATTGATCAAAAAGGATTTAACTGAAAAAGTGTTAGAGAATATTAAAGGTGGGGAACACATCTATGCACTAGGCTTGAATAAATAAATGAACTGAGTGCAAAGAAGGGACAGGAAGAAATACATGAAAAGATCAGTACTTTATATTACACTCTCTGCGTCAATATCACGTATTATTGCTTTGAACAATGGGGAAGTATTCATGTCCAATAAAGGATTTAAGTAGAATTAAGAATTAATAAATTGCCCCTGGAAACGATGAAATGCTACCCAAACATTAAGGGTATGTTCACACGAGGGCGTCCGTAACGGCTGAAATTACGAGGATGTTTCAGCCTGAAAACATCCCCGTAATTTCAGCCGTAACGGCATGTGCAGGCGCTTGAACGCCGCGTCCATTACGGACGTAATTGACGCTGCTATTCATTGGAGTCAATGAATAACGGCTCCAATTACGGCCAAAGAAGTGACAGGTCACTTCTTTGACGCGGGCGTCTATTTACGCGCCGTCATTTGACAGCGGCGCGTAAATTACGCCTCGTGTGAACAGACAAACGTCTGCCCATTGCTTTCAATGGGCAGATGTTTGTCACAGCTATTGAGGTGCTATTTTCTGACGTAATTCGGGGCAAAAACGCCCGAATTACATCCGTAATTAGTGCGTGTGAACATACCCTAACTGTTCAGTATAATCAGCAGTATTGACAGTTTTTGTTCTCTCGAGGTGATAGGAAATGTATAATTTGTGACATTTTACAGGCATCTTCTATTGCTGATGCATAAAGGATATCTCCATTCTCAATCCTAGTTTTATTTTTGTCATATACGTGTATGAAGTTGGACGAGTGTAATAAAATAGTTATTACATACTCACTTTCAGGCTGGTTCTCACATTTGAACAAATCTCATCCATACGCTGCGGGAAAAATCTGCTGCGAAAACGTTCATAAATTGACCTGTGATGCTTTTTTTTTAATCTGCAGCATGTCAATTTATGCTGCAGAATCGTTGCATTTTTGTTGCGGGTTTTCCTCATTGAATTCAATAGGGAGGTAAAACCTGAAACAAATTGCAAATGTTGCGATTTAAAAAAAAAAAAAGTCTATACTTACCCCGGGCTTTTGTCATTGGCTCCTTTTCTTCCTGGCAGTTCTCCGTGCAGCCCGGCCTCTTGGGATGATGTTTCAGCCAATGTGACTGCTGTAGCCAATATCAGGCTGTAGTGGTCACATGTTCTGCAGCATCATCACAGTAAGCCAGGCTGCTCGGAGAACAGAGGGACGCGTCTCTATGGCAACGTCAGTGAGGTAAGCATTGGCTTTTTGCTCCGGCTCTGATTTTTGCAGATGCGATTCTGGACAAAAATCTGCACCACAATTTGTTGCGGTTTTTTGGGCTGGAATTCTTTGCGAGTTGGAGATTGGATGTGCTGCATACTTTTACACAGCGTATCCGACCTGGTGGTACATAACCTTACTATTCCTCTCCCCTGTGTCCCCCTGGAGCATTCTGTGCCTGTGCCGGAAGCCACCAGGCTGTCAGAAGAAGACGTTGGGCACACCAATCAAACCAGAATGGGCGTTATTAGGGAACGGCCACCATGACAATTCACCCGATCGGCTCCACCTCCATGACTCCAAATACCTAATTTATATACAGCACGTGTGACACACAAACGTACATCTTTTCGAGAATGCAAGTACTAATGACACAAATAGGGACATATGTAGACAGTAATTGTTTTGGCCAAATTGGCAAATAGTTTTAAATAACAGATATATTTATGCCTGCCAACTACTACTTTTTTTTTTTTACAGCTATTTATACACACTATAAGGCAGTGGTGGCAGGCTGGGGGCCTTAATCCTCTTAACATAGCAGCGTGGGTAGATATGGGGGGTACGAAAGTAGCAATTGTAACTGGGGGCCGATAGTTTCCTAATGCTCAATAAATAAATAAATAGATGCACAAAATGTTGATGGTAAGGAGGCCCAATGACTTTATCATCGTATTGCACAGTGATATGATCAGGCTATTTAGTTCTATCTCTCTATACAAGTACTGAATAGTTATTTGTTCTTATAGTATCTATATACAGCATAGAAGCTATACAAAGTAATGCAGTCTCCCACAGAAAAACAAAAAGTTGTCCCCTGTTGTTGACCCAGATATAGGTTTTGCCATTTTAGTGACTGTATTATGGTTCGGGAAGATATCTCAGCGTACCTTCATAAGTGTATAATGTTCTTTGATGAGTAGAATATGTAATAATGCCTGTTGGCTGCTCTAGAACTCTTTTCTACGTGATTAGAATATGTGCATGTGGATCTTTGCCAAGCTGACTCTACTAACCTATGACCAACGACAAGAGGACACTAGCGTTCAGTTATCAATGACTCATTAGTTGAGATGTCAAAGACACTTATGACTTCTGCCAAGAAATTCCATTACCATCATCAATAGCACACAAATGCTGTGCTTGTCAATGACCCTGGCTGAGGAAAGACCACTGGCGATCGTTCGCTGAAAGTTTAAACATATGTTTGTCATTACAGGTATTGATATCTATCCAATCAGGGCAGCTATTTACTTTAAAGCGAGCGGGGCCACATGTAGGAATCTGAGATTATTTAATCAATATGGAGAATAACAAGCGTAGATTGTAGAGCATCAACCTCTTCCTCCTGCTATTCTTTCAGATCTGATTAATGCAATTTGTTTTATTTTACAATGAAAAAGTCAGTATAATTACCCAGGAATCTAAACTCATCCAAACCCATTTTTTACACTTAGCTGCTATAAAACTGGAAATAAAATCTTGTATTTTACACATAGACAAGTTAGGATGGATATACACACTTCGACAATGCATATAATTTAGACATTCGATCACTTTTTTGGCTATATCTACCGATCATGAAGAAAACATACGATGTGTCTTTATATGTGGCAATTAGAAGATATTGCAATAAAGTTGAAATTGTAGACACATGGTTAAGAAGCGTGGATAAAGGTCAGAATGGTGCACGCTACTGGGTGGTTGCACAATCACAATTTTTTACTACAAATCTTTAAATGTGGAGGAGATCTTAATCGACTATTGGAATTAGTAAAAAATGGTTGAATTACACTCATTATAAAAGCATGGAAAGCCACCCTTAGGCATTTTCCCATAGCAGTACAGTATAGGGGCAAGACAGAAGATGCATTATTATTCCTATTTCATTGCATGGTCTGGACAGCTCTCTATTTTGTCCCATATTATTAGGAAATGTCGTGTAATGGGATTTTCATATGACTTGGATGTTAGAAAATGAATTTCATTTCTAAAAGTTTTTAAAACAGTGATTGCCAATTATTTTATTTTTGATGTAGCAATGTTTCAGGATTTGCGAAAATACAAACAAAGGTTTCCAATTAAATGCTGTCTTGGCTTCACATAATTGAGGATAAATTGGTTGTATTCTGGTTTCAGCTAATTAATGCTATTCTTTGTATAATGAAAAATTATATACAGTATTTTTCCAATATACTTCCTATATCACTTCCTCGTGGTTTTAAGATCTCTGTTTGCAATCATTCAATAGGAACTTCCATTGTTTATTTCCTGTGGATAAACTTGGTCTTCTGATGGATACACAGCTGCACGGCTCGTTACAGTTGCAGTACAGATATCATGGTCTGCGTTTTCTAAAGAGTCGGACATATTTTTATCTCCTGGAAGTAAACAATGAAGCTTCCTATTGAATGACATTAAGCAGATATTTTGAAAACTATGAGGAATTAATATAGAAAGTTTATAGGAAAATTGTTAAAACTTTTCATTATACAAAAAATATTAATTATTTGTAAAAATCATGAAACCCCTGTATGAAACAACTCCAGTTTAATATGTCCGATTATGCTGAGCTGATAGAGAAGTATCCTCCGATCAAGACCTTTCTCTATTAGTCAAGAGCCGCATCAACAGCAGAAACCTCCTCTGGTTGACTGCCGTCGCCCACCAGTTAAGTTACTTGGAAGATGAACATTTACAGGGAATTTCGCCAGTTACATCTCTGACAGACAATCTGTCCGAATTTAGATCTGTCATGTTGTATTTTTTCGGTTGAAAGTCAGCCATTATCTATAGTTTAGAGGGGATTTTTCCCTCTTGCTGCATCTGGTGTTATTTAACCATGAATGGTTGTAAATGTTTGTGAGGTCGGACATAAGTACAGTCAGACGACCAATCGCTCATCCATGTATATGTTAAAATCTCATGTCTGTCTATGAGCAGCTTAACAAGTAGAGAACAATGGTTGGGCAGCTGACAGTTCCATCAACGTATTAAAGTGGACTGTCTTTGGAAGGTGGCTAATAATGAGAAATTTGTGAAAAAGTCTTCACACTATTGGATGAGAGGCAGGATCCTCCATCCACTTTTCGTTGGGTGTGCTCATTTTGACAAATAGACATTCTCCTATAAGCAGACACCCCCTGCAGCGAGGAAGAGCTTAAAGAGGCTCTGTCACCAGATTTTGCAACCCCTATCTGCTATTGCAGCAGATCGGCGCTGCAATGTAGATTACAGTAACGTTTTTATTTTTAAAAAACTAGCATTTTTGGCCAAGTTATGACCATTTTTGTATTTATGCAAATGAGGCTTGCAAAAGTCCAAGTGGGCGTGTTTAAAGTAAAAGTCCAACTGGGCGTGTATTATGTGTGTACATCGGGGCGTTTTTACTACTTTTACTAGCTGGGCGTTCTGACGAGAAGTATCATCCACTTCTCTTCAGAACGCCCAGCTTCTGGCAGTGCAGACACAGCTGTGTTCTCGAGAGATCACGCTGTGACGTCACTCACAGGTCCTGCATCGTGTCGGACGAGCGAGGACACATCGGCACCAGAGGCTACAGTTGATTCTGCAGCAGCATCAGCGTTTGCAGGTAAGTAGCTACATCGACTTACCTGCAAACGCTGATGCTGCTGCAGAATCAACTGTAGCCTCTGGTGCCGATGTGTCCTCGCTCGTCCGACACGATGCAGGACCTGGGGCAGGAAGTGACGTCACAGCGTGATCTCTCGAGAACACGGCTGTGTCTGCACTGTCAGAAGCTGGGTCGTTCTGAAGAGAAGTGGATGATACTTCTCGTCAGAACGCCCAGCTAGTAAAAGTAGTAAAAACGCCCCGATGTACGCACATAATACACGCCCAGTTGGACTTTTACTTTAAACACACCCACTTGGACTTTTGCAAGCCTCATTTGCATAAATACAAAAATGGTCATAACTTGGCCAAAAATGCTCGTTTTTTAAAAATAAAAACGTTACTGTAATCTACATTGCAGCGCCTATCTGCTGCAATAGCAGATAGGGGTTGCAAAATCTGGTGACAGAGCCTCTTTAAATGAAGTGTCCATCGAGTATGGGCTGCCGCTCTATTCAATGTCTATGGGACTGGCAGTAAAACAGCCCAGTGCTGTCATTCCCATAGTCTGTGAATGGAGCGGCAGCGCGCATGCTTCACCACTGTGCCATTTAATGTCCTCACTAAACATTCTCACGTTTGGTGAGGGTCCCATTGGTGGGGCCTACAGCGATCAGGAAATTAATAGACAGATGATAATTTTCGATTCTCGGAATACCCCTTTAAGGCTTCATACCACCTCCAAGTGTATGAGATCTTACTGTACCTTCGTATGCTTTTGATTTCCTATAGAAACAAACAGAGGTTTATTTTTTCTGCCATGTTTTGTACAAATCCGACACACAAAAAATTACAACTACAGTTACAATTCTAGGAAAGAATATCTCCATACAGATGGCGTCCCATAGAGCACCATAAGGCGGCACACAGAGTCCCTGCAGGTCCATAATAGGGAGCCACAGGAAACTCCAGGCACAAAACTATCAAACATATCCATTCCATAACAACAGATTATTAATAACTCTGTCTAAAAAAATTGCTTGTGTCCAAACACTCTAATATTATATAGCATTTTAGTCTTTTACTTGACAAAGAGCGTGGATGTCACAATAAATGCATTTATGTTGTTTATTATATTAATGAGTGAGCATGGTAAATTTGAGGAATATCTGATCCTATGGTACTGTAAAACAGTGTTGCAAGTCCTTAGAGGGGCTGTATAAGTGCCATTTTTACAGAAACTGCGCCACTCTTGTCGATAGGCTATGTCTGGTATTGCAGCTCAGCCCCAAGAACTTAAATGGCACCAAGTTGCAATATCCTTTTTTCTAATCTCATAAACCCTTTTGACTCATGTCAAAAGAGTAACAAAATAACAATAACAATATAAAAATTACAAAAAAATCCACCTTTCTGTATTATGTGTCCCACTCACAAAATTGGGTCTACCATCCGTCTTGTTAGGTCTGTCTTTCTAAAATAAAACTGAAGAGTTTTACTCTCACTTCAATGAGCAATGGGCCGTGCCTGCATTTTGAATGCCTTCGATAGACTAAAATATCAGATTCCAAAACGGCAACAGAAAAATGTAGCTGACAATAAGTGAACAGCACTAGTGTATAAGGATCAGTTACCAACATGCTGGAGACATAACATAATTACTGTATTCATTTACTTTGTGACTTAAAGTACATAGCAGCTAGTAGAGCCTGCTAATCCAGTTTATCTATTGTGGACATGACCAGGAATTAACTTGTTTTAGACAGACATGAGATGGATAAGTGTTTGTTAAATATTTGATATGTATTATACTGTAACATTTAAAAATGGACTAAATGTGGTCCCTGGTGGATCATTTTGTGCATAATGTTTACGAGGGCATTTTATTTCATCCTTCCTATGTACTGGAGCTGCCCATTCAGCATATAAAAGAGTAGGATATGCAGAATTGACATCCACTTTAATGATAAGCTACAGAACTATTTGTTTATTGCACAGTTCATTTCTAGGTATATAAACATTTTGGGGCAATTTATTAACTTTCCTACGCCAGTTTTCTGGTGTACAGAAGTGGCGAGCGGCACAAAAGCCACAATTTGCGGGAATTTTTTTTACTTTTATGACGTTTCCGACACTCAGGGCACTTTTAAAACAAAAAAAGTGGGCAGAGACAAATTTACTATACTTTATGACAGTTTTTGGGTCTACCATATAAATTTTAGCGCAAAGATATGCCAGCTTATAGCTGCCATAGATTTGACTAGGTGTGTCTGATTTATTAAGAGTTGTGCGCCTCTTAATAAATTAGGAGCATCTTACTTCAGCAATCTGTATATTAAGACTGGAATATGAAATGCCAGTCCTTATAAATCTCCCCTTTGTGTGCAAAATTGTTTGCTGATTCATTTTTGTATTTTTACAGGGGTTTTACAAGTGCACAGTCAAAGTTGGGCTCTGCTCACGCTTGTTTTTAGTTTATGTTAGGTGTATACACCAGGAAAATCCTGCCTTTTTGCTCCGAATATAAGCTCCTGATGTATGCAACTGCAAACTATTACCAGTTACATATATTGTCCATAGGCTCTTATGTTAACAAAAAACTTTTTTGACAATCAAATGTCTACAGTATATGTTTCTAGGTAGAAAGCCTCTGTAATGAGAAGTGTAGTCGACCAAGATTATAAATACAGGTAAAGAAAGTTAAGCCAGTGCAGGGCCGGCCTTAGGATAGATGGCGCCCCGTGCAAAATTATCTTTCAGTGCCACACCCCCATCATAAAAAAAAATGCCCCATAAAAAGTATAATGCCTCCCAAAAGTATAATGCCCTATATAGTGCCCCCACACAGTATAATGCACCTTTTGTGCCCCCACACAGTATAATGCCCCTTAGTGCAACACATAGAGTATAATTCCCCCAAAGCTGCCCCATACAGTATAATCATAATATTTAATAATAGAATAAATTATAACCCCTTCAAGGACACAATATTTTGTCCTCTAATTGTGCCCACACAGTATTATGCCCCCTACGTGCCACACACAGTATATTGCCCCCTGTAGTGCCCCTACACAGTATAATGTCCGCTTAGTGGCCCCCAAACATTATAATACCTCCTCCCCTGGCTGCCACATACAGCCCCTCCTTCCAGATAGTGCCCCCTGTAGATTGTGCCATAGAGCCTCCCTGTAGATATTGCCATAATCTCCCCACCTCACCCCTGTAGACAGTTCCATAATCCCCCACCTCTTCCTTGTAGATAGTGCCATACAGCCCCCACCTCCCCCTTGTAGACAGTGCCATACAGCCCCTACCTCCTCCTTGTAGACATTGCCATACAGCCCCACACCTCCCCCTTGTAAACAGTGCCATACAGCCCCCACCTCGTAGATACTGCCATACAGCCCCTCACCTCCCCCTTGTAGACAGTGTAATACAGCCCCCCATCTCCACCTTGTAGACAGTGCCATACAGCCCCCACCCTTTCTAGACAGTGCCATACAGCCCACCACCTCGCCCTTGTAGACAGTGCCATAGATCCCCCCACCTCCCCTTGTAGACAGTGCCATACAGCCCCCACCTCTCCCTTGTAGACAGTGCCATAATCCCCCACTTCCTCCTTGTAGACAGTGCCATACAGCCCCCTCCCCCTTGTAGACAGTGACATACAGCCCCCACCTACCCCTTGTAGACAGTGCCATAATCCCCCACCTCCTCCTTGTAGACAGTGCCATACAACCTCCCCCTTGTAGGCAGTGCCATACAGCCCCCCACCTCCTCCTTGTAGACAGCGCCATACAGGCACCCACCTCCTTCTTGTAGACAGTGCCATACAGCCCCTCTGCCCCTTGTAGACCGTGCCATTCAGCCCCTGCCTCCACCGTGTAGACAGTGCCATACAGCCCCCCACCTTCTCCTTGTAGACGGTGCCCCCAAACAAACAAAAAAACTGTACTCACCTAGGCCCCGTTCCCACGACGAATGGAGCTGCTCCACAATGCCGACGACGGAATCCTTGCGTAGGCCGGCGTGATCCAGTGACATCATCATGCCGGCCTGCACAGGGATCCTGTCCCTTCGCCTAATAGGCTGCAGGCCTGAATGACATATAGCCTAGTAGATGGCAGAGCAGGGAGATGCCTCCCTGCTCTGCTATAGTGTTCAATAGTATCTGCGTCCTCAGGACGCAGATACTATTGAATGTGGCTTCGCTACCGCTGCTGGAGTGGATACCCCTAAGGCCGACCCTGAGCCAGTGCATACCCACCCCAAATGTATGCTAAAATGATACTCCTTTTTAATGCGTTGAGTAAATAAGACCCTATGGATACATTCGGAATATGCACCATGAGCATTCCCGGCGTCTAGGCTGAATATAAAACAAAAATGCTTTGTGAACACAGCCTTGAATATAAAATTCGGGCTGTGTGCAGCCATCACTAAAGGGAGCTTAGAAGCCTATTGCATACTAATTATACATTGAACTTGATAATATAATAGTATCCAGTAAACTCCAAAGCTCCCTCTGCTGGTGGCTGCAAACCCCAAGAATTGTATCATTCATCTCCATGTGTATGCAGGGAATTAGGTATTAGAATAAAAATCTGACAGGTTTGTATTTAACCTACTTGATCATTCGGTTTCCTCAGAGATAAGTGGCATAGCAGGTTTCTAGTAATGGCTTATGTCCCTCTTTCTAATAAAATAACATGCTGATTATCTGTGTTTTAGTGGACTGATAGCTTTGAACTGGCATCTATAGCATGGCTATGGGCAGCTTTGATCTCTCAATTAAAGTTAATAAGAAATACAAAAATCCCAAAAAACGAAATAAATAAATAAGAAGTAAAGGTGTTATAATGTGAGAAGTAGTTGAAGAACATAGAAGGGCACATTTATTAATAAGGTTAATCTCCCCTAGTTCCCCGCACTTTATATAATGCATAAACTGCTGTTTATGCGGGTAGAGCCAAAGGTTTAAAGGGGGTTTAGATAACCCCCTTCTTATTAGAGGGGTTTCTTAACAGTAAACTGATCAAACAGTGTACCACTGCTGGGACCCCCAGCAAGCATCTGCAATCTTTGGGGTAACCAGATAGAAAGCGTTCAATTTCCCCGTGGTGCAGCTACAGGGGAAATTCAGTATTACACACTGCTCATTCAAACCAATGAGTAGTCTGTGTAATGCAGGACAGGACAGGTCTTCCAGAAAGAGAGAGACGCTCTTTGTAACCAGCTCCCACTTTGGCCAAGAGATGAAGATCCTGAACGAGTTTATAACACTGATAGGATATATGGGAATAATGGCCCACATTTACTAATGCTGTCTGATACAGGGCAGCACAAATTGAACCAAATTTATCAGAGTGGTGCATGCTGAATGATAATTTTGGCACATCATGCATGGCCTGTTAGACACTTTTCTATTTTTTTTTTAATATAGCACATTTAGGCCACACCCACTTCTTGAGAAGCCCCACCTATTTCCTCCTTAGCCACACCCGTTTTGGTATACTTTTAAAAAGTGTTTAGTGAGGTACAGACACCAAAACTGCGCCAGACTGCGCACAATTTGCCCTGAATTTTGGCATATTTTTAGACACTTTTTAGACCCAGCCAGAATTATTTGAGTAAAAATTATTTAATTTTAGTTAATAATTATTCTTTGATATAAAACACATTGGTCCATTTTTAGCATTGATTAATCTGTTCCACTTAACCAGTATAATACTACTGTATAAGCCAATCAGCAATTCCTTTCACTCTGCACCACACACGACTTCTAGTAATGAGAAAGTATGCATGCATGCATTGCCCTCTCCCTCCCACTGGATGATTCTGTTACCAGCATGACAACAGTCCAGCACAAATCCCCTAAAATTATTGGACTCCATCCAATATTCTGTCAGCAGTGATAACTCCAAGAAATATGAGAAAAGCTGAAGTGAGCTGGGTAAGCACAGTGACGTATGAATATGACCATGTCACACATACACATATCAGATCACATAGTCTTGGCCACCAGTACAAAATCTTTACCTGGGTCACTTCCTACCTGGTAACGTTGTTGAACTCCACCACATCACATTATATGGGGGATTTTCATTTGCATAGGAGATACAGTAGTTCTATATAGCATTATTACATTACTGTGCACATTTCTTGATAAGTCATTGTGCCCCATACCACCTGCATACGGTGCTGTCATTCTGTGATGCAGGGGCGATGCTAGGGTTCTTGAAAAATCAGGGGCACAAGACATATGTTTATCCCCCCCCCCCGAAAAAAATAATATTTTTACAATTTTATGTCTTTGTATTTTCTTTTAAACTTTATTACTACCGCTTTAGTAATGGCCGCTGGCTAATTGACAATGTCCATTACTAAGGCAGGGCTTAGTGTTAGCCGGTACAGAGGCTAACACATACCCCCATTATTACCCTGGTTCCCACCACCACTAGGGGTACTGGGAAGAGCCGGGTATGATCTAGTACCTGACCATCTGTAGCGATGGTCGGGCACTGGGGCGAGCACAGGCTGGTATTATTAGGATTGGAAAGGCCAAAAACAGCCGCCCTTTCCACCCTGGTAATGCTAGGCTGCTGCTGTGTTGTATCTTGCAGGTTATGAAAAATGGGGGGGACCCCACGTTGTTTTTTCTATTTATTTTTATCTTTTATATATTATATTTTTTTAAATGACGTGGCAGTAGCAGGCTAGCATTACAAGAGTGGGAAGGCCCACTGTTTTTAGACTTTCCCAGCCTAAAAATTCCAGCCTGCAGCTACCCCAGTACCCAACCATCACTACAGATGGTCGGGTAATGGATTGTACCCGGCTCTTCCCAGAACCCCTGGTGGCGGTGGGTACCGGGGTAATAAAGGGGGTTGGTTTTAGCCTTTTTACCTTAGTAATGGATGCTGTCAATCAGCCAGCGGCCATTACTAAGGCGGTGGTAATAACGTTTAAAAAAGATACGAAGACATAGAAAAAATATTTTATTGAAATAAAAACCCACACACAACTCTTGTGAACCATTTTATTGAAAATGAAAAAAGCTGTCATTGAAGTAGTGCTCGAATCCGACGTAGTCCAACAATCGAACCTGTAAAAAAAGTACAAACACAAAAAAAACACATTAGTAACACAAGTGGTATGCTTAGATACAGGGCCCATGTGTGGTATTGTCTTTTGGACCCTTTATATAAGCCTACCACATGTTAGGCTTAGATACAGAGCCCCAGCAAAAAGTAATCTTATACAGTATAAGATTACTGTCTGCTGGGGTCCTGTATCTAAGCTTACTATGTGGTAGGCTTATATACAGAGCCCATCAGACAGGATCACTCATGGGCCATGTATCTACGCCTACCATTTGGTAGGCTTAGATACAGGGCCCAGCAGACAGGATCACACCATGTGAAATCCTGTCTGATGGGCCCTGTATCTAAGTCTACCACATGTTAGGCTTAGATACAGGGCCCCAGCAGACAGTAACCTTATACAGTAAAAGATTACTGTCTGTTGGGGCCCTGTATCTATACCTACTATGTGGTAGGTTTAGATACAGGGCCCATCAGACAGGATCACACATGAGCCATGTGTAACGTCCGTGGCCGCAGACCGCAGAATCCTCTCATCCGGCTGACGCCTTCCTGCCCGGAGATGCCAGCACATGCAGCCGTCCTGACCCGCAGTATCCACTAGAGTGCGCGCGCAAACTCAGTCCCGGCCTTAAAGGGCCAGCACGCACACATGTTTGGAATTGTCTAATCACCCTGGACTGGACTAAGAAGGGCCCTGCCCCTTCACTCATTGCCTGAGCATTGCTGGTCAATCCAAGACCGTGATGACATCACAAGCCCTGCAGGTGGATATACTAGTCTGCCAATTACGACAGGACCAATTCCTCCAGGCGGTGAAGATTATTGCACATCGGCTGGATAAGCAAGCTGTAGTTCCCTCGACACCTGCTCTTATTGTCTCTGCTGTTCCTCCTGCTACACCTCCACAGTAGTACTGACCCCCGATTTTCTCTGCCACTACATCATCGCTATCATGGAGACGCGTGGACATGCAGGGAATTTCTGAACCAGTGCCAGATCCACTTCAGCCTACATGCCAGAGCATTTTCTACTGACGGCGCAAGGATCACTTTCATCGTCTCTCTCCTTACTGGCAAGGCCCTAGCATAGGCGAATCCCATCTGGGAACGTCAGGGCCTAGAGATCCGGGACTTCCGGTGTTTCCTACAGATTTTTTGCATGGTGTTTAAGGAACCTGGACGAGTCTCCTCAGCAGCTTCATCTCTGCATACCCTTCGCCAGGGGGACACCTCCGTCGGCAAGTATGCCATTCAGTTCTGCACCCTGGCGGCACAGCTGTCCTGGAACAATAGGGCCCTGGGGGCTACATTCTGGCAGGGACTGTCTCCTAAGATTAAAGACGAGCTCGCCGCTCGTGATCTGCCACCTACCATGGATGACCTCATACTTTTAGCCACCTGGATTGACATGGGGATCCAGGAGCGATCCCAAGAGGCTCGCCCCTCATTCGGAGGTAATCTCATTTCTCATTCTGCCTTGGCTTCGACTACATGCCCCAGTCCTGGACTAGAATTCCGGAGAAGTTCTCCAATGGGGTCTCAAGTGTCGCAATCGCTGTCTGTCGCAGATCCAACCGGTCCAGTATCCTTTGCCTCAGTCTTTGGCAGAATAGCCTCCTCAGTACTCTCAATTTGCGGATGTCCTCAGCAAGAACAAGGCTCCCTCCACACCGGGCTTATGACTGCCCCATTAAACTGGTTCCAATGCGTCCCCTCCCCATGGCCGGATATACCCTCTCTCCTTGCCAGAAACTTCGTCCATGTCAATCTACATCAAGGAGAATCTGGAGAGGGGTTTCATACGGAACTCTTCATCCCCGGCCAGGGCCGGGTTCCTCTTTGTCAAGAAAAAAAGACGGATCTCTTCGGCCTTGCTTTTACTACCGTGGTCTCAACCCCTTATGTCCGAACTGTTTGACCGCATACGAGGAGCCAAGATCTTCTCTAAACTGGACTTGCGTGGGGCTTACAACTTGATTTGAATCCATCGAGGTGATGAGTGGAAGACGGCGTTTAACACTCGAGAAGGGCACTACGAATACCTGGCAATGCCCTTCGGTCTGTGTAACGCACCCGCTGTCTTCCAGGAAGTCATCAATGACATATTCTAAGACGTCCTCTATGTCTGTGTTGTGGTCTATCTCGATGACATTATAATTTTTTTCTCCAGATCGGACGACTCATCGGAGACATGTCCATCAAGTTCTGCTGCGACTAAGGGAGAATCGCCTGTATGCCAAGCTGGAGAAGTGCGTATTTGAGAAAAATTCTCTCCCCTTCCTGGGCTACATCATCTTGGATCACGGCCTCAAGATGGACCCTGAGAAGATAAAGGCCATCCTGGAATGGCCATGTCCTCAAGGTTTGAGGTCCATACAGCGCTTTTTGGGATTCGCCAACTTTTACCGGCAGTTAATCCCATACTTCTCTTCTCTGACGGCTCCCATCTCTACCCTCACCAAGAAAGGTATGAACGCCAAGGTGTGGACTCCAGAGGCAGAATCTGCATTTAATAGCCTTAAGAGTGCCTTCACATCTGCCTCAACCCTCCATCATCCAGATGTGTCCCTACAGTTTTCGTTGGAGGTGGACGCCTTATCTGTTGGTGCAGGCGCACTTCTGTTCCAGAGAGGCTCCAAAAGGAAGGCAGTAGTATGTGGCTATTATTCTAGACTTTTTTTCTTGATTGGGGATTGGGAGTTATTGGCCATCAAATTTGCTCTGGAGGAGTGGAGACATCTACTAGAGGGCGCAGCTCACCCCATCCTGATATATACTGACCACAAGAAACTCACCTATCTCCAGTCGGCCCAACGGCTAAACCCCCGTCAAGCCAGGTGGTCGCTGTTCTTTGCTCGGTTCCAGTTTGTGCTCCAGTACAGCCCTGCCTACAAAAATGTGAGGGCCGATGCCTTGTCCAGGTCATTGGAGACAGAGGACACCGTGTAGTCTTTGCAAAATATAATTGATCCATCCTGCATCATCTCTGTTAAACCCCTGCAAGTTAGAGATATCCCTCCTGGGAGGACTTTTGTACGCCTGGCAGACAGGAGGAGAATTCTTCGCTGGGGACACTGCTCCAAACTGGCGGGGCACACGGGTGTCCATTATACCCGAGATCTGATTGCCCGCCAATTATGGTGGCCCAAAGACATTGTGGACTTTGTCTCGGCCTGCACGGTGTGCGGCTAACAAGGTTGCTCACTCCAAGCCTGCTGGTCTGCTCCAGCCGCTGCCTGTGCCGAATGCCCCCTGGCAGCATATATCAATGGACTTTGTCATGTACCTAACCCCCTCTGCTGGATGCAGTACAGTCTGGGTGGTGGTGGACCGATTCTCGAAAATGGCTCATTTCGTTCCGCTGACCGGCCTACCTTCTGCTTCTCAACTGGCCAACCTCATCTTCCGCCTGCACGGCTTACCTCTACATATCATGTCTGATCTCCTCAAATTTCTGGAGAGCCTTCTGTAAACTCCTTTATGTAAAGTTGGACTTTTCCTCAGCCTATCACCACCAGTCCAATGGTCAAGTCGAAGGATGAATCAGATCATGGAGAACTACCTACCACGCTTAATCTCCAAGCAGCATGATGACTGAGAGCAGCTTCTTCCTTGGGCCGAGTTCTCTTATAACAACCACACAAGCGAGTCCACTGCTGCCACACCGTTCTGAATCGTTTACGGCCAACACCCACAAATTCCTCTCCCAGTGTCAGTTTTGTCCCAGGTGCCCACAGTGGACTCTGCATTCAGGGACTTCCTGCAGATCTGGCAGCAAACCCAATCCTCTCTTCTGCTGGCGGTTGACCGCATGAAGCATAAGGCGGACACAAGGAGAAGAGAGCTGCCTCAGTTTCTTCCAGGTACCAAGGTCTGGCTGTCATCTAGGAATATCCGGCTGAAGGTGCCATCACACAAGTTTGCTCCCAGGTTCGTCGGACCCTTCGAGATCTTGCAACAGATCAACCCTGTCTCCTACAAGCTTCGGCTGCTTCCTGCCCTCAAGATCCCCAACTCCTTTCATGTTTCCCCCCTGAAGCCTGTGGTCCTGAACCGCTACTCCAAGACTCCTGGTCCTGCAGTTACCTCTGGCAGGTCATCTCATACATTTGAAGTTAAGGAGATCCTGGATACCAAGAAAGTAGGAAGAAGAACCGTCTATCTAGTGAATTGGAAGGGATTTGGTCCAGAGGAGAGGTCCTGGTAGCCAAAGGAAAACTTCAATGCTCCTACCCTCAGTAAGAAGTTCCTCTCTCTCTCTGGTCCCAAGAAGGAGGGGCGTAAGAGGGGGGATACTGTAACGACCGCGGCCGCGGACCGCAGACTCCTCTTATCCTGCCGACGCCTTCCTTGCCGGAGATGCCAGCACATGCAGCTATACCGCCCTGGCCTGCAGTGTCCAGTAGGGTGCGCGCGCAAGCCCAGTCTCGGCCTTAAAGGGCCAGCACGCACACTTGTTTAGAATTGTCTAATCACCCTGGATTATAAGAAGGGCCCTGCCCCTTCACCCATTGCCTGAGCGTTGTTGTGTTTTCCCGTTGTCAGTCTAGCAAATGGTCTCTTAGTGTTTTCCTGTTCCCAGTGTTACCGTTCCTGCTACCTGTATGCTGTATCCCGTACTACTTAGTTCCTGTGCTTTAAAACAGTTGGAGTCATGTTGTGTTACACCACGCCTGGTCTCTGCTGCCAAAGTCCCATCTGAGGCTAGACATGGCTATTGTCTGTACTACCACAGGTATCCTTGCTCGGACTATAGACTTTACTTTACTTTAATGTTTTGCCAGCTGCTATCCGGCTACGGCAGTACGGCCCAGTGGGTCCACATACCCAAAGATCGTGACACAATGTATCTATGCCTACCATGTGATAGTCTTAGATACAGGGCCCAGCAGACAGGATCACACCATGTTTGATACAGGGCCCCAGGAGACAGTAACACTATACTTACTCGCCTCTTCGGCTCTGGACGCAGCGAAGATCTTTAGACCATCCAGCGTTGCAATGTTGTGCACGGCGCACAGCGTCGTGACATCATGAGCAGCACACAGCGTCATGACGCAAGAAGGCGCCAGGACCTCCGCTGCACTCCGGAACGAGGAGGGTAAGGTTACTGTCAGTCACTATAGTAACAGGGGCCCGTGTAGTTTCTTACATAGACCCCAGCTACTATAGTAACTGTTTATAGATGTGGTACAAGCAACCGTTGCGACCCCTATGGCTTTGCCATTATGTGGCAGTTGCCGGGGAAGCCCTGTGCTTAAAACACCACTGCTGTGATGGGCAGCATCTACAAGAGTATGGGCCCAACTTTGACTGCTATGTCATTACATAGGAAAAAAATTGAAGATTAGGGTGGGAATTTATGAAGACTGGCGTTTCATACGAAATTCTTAATAGAAAGAAAGTTGAAGTAAGACGTGACACATTTATTAAGAGCCAAATGCCTCTTAACAAATGTGTTTCATTTTTCGGCCGGCCATGTGCCACTTTGGGGCACAAGAACCACGGGCGTGCGCCATCCACTCCCCCTCGTTGGGCCATAAAATAAAATAAAGCATACTCACCTTAACATTCCTCTTCTCCCCTCAGCATTTCGGCACACGGCTCATACAATGTCCTGATGCTGAGCCGCTTCATGGCCTTTTAATGCGACTCAGTACTTTAACATCCTTAGTGCTGCGTTACATACAATGTCCGGACGCTGCCCAGTGTCAGAACGTCGTATGAGTCATTGGTGAGGTAAACATGATTTATTTTTTTTTTTTTATAAATTGTCCAATCTCCTATTGGACAATAGGAGAAGGCAAGGAACTGGCGCAGAGTTCAACTATAATTTATGCCATTTCTGGCGTAAATTATAATACATTTATTGGGCCGCAACGGCGCTGCCCCTTTTACAAAGCCACACCTCTTACAATGCAAATCAAAACTTTGAGGCCCTTTTGCAAATTTTCTACTCCAAAACATGGCATAGGAAAGTTGATCAATTTCCCCCTATGTGTTTCTTTAGCAGGCAATGTCATGTTTATGGATAGCTGCGTCAAGTCTTGTGGAATGTAAAAGATTTGGAGTTTCCCCCTCCCCTGGTTTCCTGCTGGATGTAAATGGGGGAGGGTCAGGCAGCAAGTGAGAGTTATGACAAATTTGCAAACAACAGGACAGGACTAAAATCAAGTATATAGACAGATTATGTAACACAATAACTGCATGTCCTTTGCCAGTAATGTTGTGTGTATGATATTAGGAATTAGGATTGTGAGTCCTATTTGGTAGAGTGACTCATCTCTGTACAACGCTGCAGAATATGTCGGTGTTATATATGCAAATACAATTGCTTTAAAAATTTGTTCCATTCATTAAAGATGATTCAAAAAATATAATCAAAATCTACAATCGATTAAGAATTTCCTATTGGGGAAAAGCAAAATATAAAATTTACATATACGATTTTGCTGTGATATGAACAATGAGAAAAAAGAACTGAATAAAAAAAGATATAATATCCTACTTTCCTTAACCCTGTTCAAACTGTAATCTAAAGAGTAAAATAAAAAATAACATTAAAAAAATCTTCTATATTCTCCTATATTTTCCTGGAGAGATCCATGCAGACTGCCAAATAAACAAGTACAGTGAAGGAAATAAGTATTTGATCCCTTGCTGATTTTGTAAGTTTGCCCACTGTCAAAGACATGAACAGTCTAGAATTTTTAGGCTAGGTTAATTTTACCAGTGAGCAATAGATTATATATATAAAAAAAAAACAAAAAAAAAAAAACAGAAAATCACATTGTCAAAATTATATATATGTATTTGCATTGTGCACAGAGAAATAAGTATTTGATCCCTTTGGCAAACAAGACTTAATACTTGGTGGTAAAACCCTTGTTGGCAAGCACAGCAGTCAGACGTTTTTTGTAGTTGATGATGAGGTTTGCACACATGTTAGATGGAATTTTGTCCCACTCCTCTTTGCAGATCTGTCACGGACACTGGGTTTGTGGACCCACTAGGCCGCTCCGCCGTAGCGGGGAGGCAGCTGACCAGGTCACAGTCTATGCGAAAGTAAAATGGCAGACAGTAATGCTTGGGTACCTGAATTAGTCCGGGCGGTGGCTGTGGCTTCAGAACGGGTGGAGGCAGGTGCGGCAAGTGGCGCCAGACGTGGCGGGCAGTATCCGATGAGCGGTAGACACTTGATGTGGCAGATGACACTTGACGTGGCAGATGGCACTTGACGTGGCAGAAGATACTTGACGTGGCAGATGGCACTTGACGTGGCAGATGGCACTTGACGTGGCAGAAGACACTTGAACGCGGGTAGGCACAGGAACAATACGGAATACAGGAACGGTAACAGGGCACGGGTAACAGCTGGAACGGGAGACACTAAGGGACCATTTGTGAGACAGACTGGGAAAGACTAACAACGCTCAGGCAAGGATTAGAAGGCCAGGGGCCTTCTTATAGACCAGGAAATCGTGGCAGTTGATAGTTATGACGGTTTCCGAATTGCGCGCGCGCACCCTACGGGACCCAGCCAGACGGAGCGGAAGTGAGCGCTGGCATCTCCTAGGAGGGAGACGGAGGCCAGCGCTCACAGATCCATGGCTGCAGTATCCCCCCTCTTACGCCCCCTCTTCTTGGGGCCAGAGTGAGAGAGGAACTTTTTAATAAGAGTAGGGGCGCTGAGGTTCTCTTCTGGCTCCCAGGACCTCTCCTCAGGACCAAACCCCCTCCAGTCCACCAAATAGAAAGTCCTTCCTCCTACCCTCTTGCGGTCCAGGATCTCCTTTACCTCGAATACATCAGAAGGACCGCTGGGAGCAACTGTGGAACTAGAGGTCTTGCTGTAGCGGTTCAGGACCACTGGTTTCAGGAGGGACACATGGAAGGAGTTAGGGATTCTGAGGGTAGGGGGCAGCCGCAGCTTATAGGAAACAGGGTTAATTTGTTGCAGGATCTCGAAAGGACCAAGGAACCTGGGAGCAAACTTGTATGAAGGCACCCTCAAGCGAATGTTCCGAGAGAACAGCCAGACTTTAGTCCCAGGAAGATACTGAGGCGGCTCTCTTCTCTTGGTATCTGCCTTATGCTTCATGCGATCTACTGCCAGCAAAATAGAGAACCGGGTCTGTTGCCAGATTTGCAGGAAGTCCCCATATGCAGAGTCAGCAGCGGGTACCTGAGATGAAGTCGACACTGGAAGAGGAACTCTGGGATGTTGACTGTACACGATGTGAAACGGAGTGGAGGTGGTGGACTCACTTGTGTGGTTATTATATGAAAACTCCGCCCATGGAAGAAGCTGTACCCAGTTATCGTGCTGTGAAGAGATGAAGTGGCGGAGGTAATTTTCCATGATCTGGTTGATCCTCTCAACTTGCCCATTGGACTGGGGGTGATAGGCAGAGGAAAAGTCCAAACTCACATCCAGGAGTTTACAGAGGGCTCTCCAGAACTTGGAGGTAAACTGAACCCCCCGGTCGGACACAATGTGAAGAGGCAAGCCATGCAAGCAGAAGATGTGCAGAATGAAGAGACTTGCCAGTCGAGGAGCAGAGGGTAGGCCAGTCAGCGGGATAAAATGTGCCATCTTAGAGAACCGGACCACCACCACCGAGATGGTGTTGCATCCTGCTGAGAGAGGAAGGTCCGTGACGAAGTCCATAGCGATGTGCTGCCAGGGGGCACTGGGTACAGGCAGGGGTTGAAGCAGGCCGGCAGGCTTGCTGTGAGTCACTTTGTTAGAGGCACACACCGTACAAGCAGAGACAAAGTCCAGAACATCCTTAGGTAGCGTGGGCCACCAGAAGTGACGAGCGATCAGGTCTTGGGTTTTATGGACACCGGCGTGCCCAGCTAGTTTAGAACTGTGTCCCCAGCGGAGAATTATTTTTCTGTCTGCCAACCGAACAAAAGTTCTCCCTGGAGGGATATTTATAAGCTGCAGAGGATTGGCGGTGACAACGCAGGATGGGTCTATGATCGTCTGAAGGGACTCCACCGTGTCTTCCGTTTCAAATGATCTGGACAGGGCATCGGCCCTCACGTTCTTGTCAGCGGGACCGTAGTGGAGCAGAAATTGGAAACGGGTGAAGAACAGTGACCACCTGGCTTGACGAGGATTCAGTCTTTGAGCGGACTGAAGGTAAGTGAGATTCTTGTGGTCGGTGAAGATCAAGATGGGGTGAGCAGCGCCCTCCAGAAGATGTCTCCACTCCTCCAGAGCCAATTTGATAGCCAGTAGCTCCCGATCTCCAATGGAATAATTGCGCTCAGCAGAGGAAAACAGTCTTGAGTAGTAGCCACATACTACTGCCTTTCCTTTGGAGCTCCTCTGGAACAGAAGTGCGCCTGCACCAACAGAGGAAGCGTCCACTTCCAGTGAGAACTGCTGAGATACGTCAGGGTGATGGAGGATCGAAGCTGAAGTGAAGGCTTTCTTGAGGTTAGTGAATGCGGACTCTGCCTCTGGGGTCCATACCTTGGCGTTCACACCCTTCTTGGTAAGGGTAGAGATGGGGGCCGTTAGAGAAGAAAAGTTCGGAATAAACTGCCGGTAGAAATTGGCGAAACCCAGGAACCGCTGTATGGCCCTTAGGCCTTGAGGACGTGGCCATTCCAGGACAGACTTTAACTTCTCAGGGTCCATCTTAAGGCCTTGATCCGAGATGACATAGCCCAGGAAGGGCAAAGACTTATTTTCAAAGGTGCATTTCTCTAACTTGGCATACAAGCGATTCTCTCTTAGTCGCAGAAGAACTTGACGAACATGCCTCCGATGGGTCATCAGATCTGGGGAGAAAATTAGAATATCATCGAGATAAACTACAACACACGTATAGAGGAGATCTCGGAAGATGTCATTAACGAACTCCTGAAATACTGCGGGAGCATTACACAGTCCGAAGGGCATCACTAGGTATTCGTAGTGCCCATCGCGGGTGTTAAATGCCGTCTTCCATTCGTCACCCCGGCGAATCCGGATTAGATTATAGGCCCCCCGCAGATCTAGCTTTGAAAAAATTTTGGTTCCTCGTATGCGATCAAACAGCTCGGAAATGAGTGGCAACGGGTATTTGTTCTTGACCGTGATCTGATTGAGACCACGGTAGTCAATGCAGGGTCGGAGAGATCCATCTCTCTTTTTAACGAAGAAGAATCCTGCCCCGGCCGGGGAGGAAGATTTTCGAATAAAACCCCTCTCCAAGTTCTCCTTGATATAGGCTGACATCGATAAAGTCTCTGGCAAGGGGAGAGGATATACTCGTCCACGGGGAAGAGAAGCATTGGGAACCAGTTCAATGGGACAGTCAAAATTCCGATGTGGAGGCAACGTCTCAGCCTCTCGTTTGCAGAAGACATCTGCAAAACTGGCTTACTGAAAAGCTAGATCGGAGAGTGACTGAGGCAGAGGGGGCACAACAGGATGGACTTGTGACAGGCAATGGCTATGGCATCTGGAACCCCATTGAAGAACTTCTCCAGAACTCCAGTCGAGTGTCGGGGCGTGTAGACGAAGCCATGGCAGACCCAGCAGGATAGGATTGATAGCCTTGGGTAGTACCTGGAAGGAGATCTGTTCTGAGTGAAGAGCTCCGACCCGTAATGTCAACGGCTCAGTGATGAGCATGATTATATCAGGCAACGGTAGACCATTCACAGAGGCAACTGCCAGGGGTCTCTCCAGACGGACTGTGGGTAGTTGAAACCGATCCACTAGATCTTGGTGGATAAAATTAGCAGCCGCTCCAGAGTCAAGATAGGCGGAGGAAGGATGTGATGCCTGTCCGGTGACGATGGCCACAGGTATCGATAATTTGGAAGAGGTTTTAACGTTTGGAGACGTTCCACCTAGAGTTGCCTCTCCAACCAACCCTAGGTACTGGAGTTTCCCGGTTTCTGTGGGCATTGGCGCACAAAATGACCCTTGAGGCCGCAATACATACAAAGTCCAGAGGAGCGTCTGCGCTGCTTCTCCTGTTCAGATAACCAGACTCTGTCTACCTGCATGGGTTCCTCAGGTAGCGCACTAGGAGTGGACAATAGTGGTCTCTGGGCAGAGGGTGCTGGTCTGTGGGCCCGGCTCTCCTGACGAACCTCTTGAGAGCGCTCCCGGATTCTCGTATCAACCCGGGTGGCTAACAGGATGAGGGCATCCAAGGTAGAAGGAAGGTCGCGGGCTGCCAGTTCGTCCTTGATGTGAGAGGACAGTCCCTGCCAGAAGGTCGCCACCAGTGCCTCATTGTTCCATGCCAGCTCAGCTGCTAGGGTATGGAAGGAGATCGCATACTCCCCTACTGTGGAGCCTTCTTGCTTTAGGGTCAGCAGAGTGGCTGCGGCAGAGGATGTTCGACCCGGCTCCTCGAACACGGCACGAAAGGAAAGAGGAAGAGGGACTGAGGATCCGGAACAAACAGGGGGAGCAACCGGCAGTGGCACGGCAACAACTTCAGGAGGAAGAACCGGGGGTGGAACCGCGAGTAGATCCAGGCGGACCAGAATAGAATTCACCGCCTCAAGGAGTTGATCCTGACGTGTGCGTAGGTCCTGCATCTCTGTCTGAATCTTCTGTACTGGGGTCTTGGGCTGGCCAGCGGGTTCCATGGCCTGAGCATACTGTCACGGACACTGGGTTTGTGGACCCACTAGGCCGCTCCGCCGTAGCGGGGAGGCAGCTGACCAGGTCACAGTCTATGCGAAAGTAAAATGGCAGACAGTAATGCTTGGGTACCTGAATTAGTCCGGGCGGTGGCTGTGGCTTCAGCACGGGTGGAGGCAGGTGCGGCAAGTGGCGCCAGACGTGGCGGGCAGTATCCGATGAGCGGTAGACACTTGATGTGGCAGATGACACTTGACGTGGCAGATGACACTTGACGTGGCAGATGGCACTTGACGTGGCAGAAGACACTTGACGTGGCAGATGGCACTTGACGTGGCAGATGGCACTTGACGTGGCAGATGGCACTTGACGTGGCAGAAGACACTTGAACGCGGGTAGGCACAGGAACAATACGGAATACAGGAACGGTAACAGGGCACGGGTAACAGCTGGAACGGGAGACACTAAGGGACCATTTGCGAGACAGACTGGGAAAGACTAACAACGCTCAGGCAAGGATTAGAAGGCCAGGGGCCTTCTTATAGACCAGGAAATCGTGGCAGTTGATAGTGATGACGATTTCCTAATTGCGCGCGCTGGCCCTTTAAGGCCGGGCGCGAGCGTGCGCGCGCACCCTACGGTACCCAGCCGGACGGAGCGGAAGTGAGCGCTGGCATCTCCTAGGAGGGAGACGGAGGCCAGCACTCACAGATCCATGGCTGCGGGCGTCGGGAGGTGAATAAACCCGACGGCCTGCGGCCACGGGCGCTACAAGATCATCTGTAAATCATTACGATTTCGAGGTTGTCGCTTGGCAACTCGGATCTTCAGCTCCCTCCATAAGTTTTCGATGGGATTAAGGTCTGGAGACTGGCTAGGCCACTCCATGACCTTAATGTGCTTCTTTTTGAGCCACTCCTTTGTTGCCTTGGCTGTATGTTTTGGGTCATTGTCGTGCTGGAAGACCCAGCCACGAGCCATTTTTAATGTTCTGGTGGAGGGTAGGAGGTTGTCACTCAGGATTTGACGGTACATGGCTCCATCCATTCTCCCATTGATGCGGTGAAGTAGTCCTGTGCCCTTAGCAGAGAAACACCCCAAAACATAATGTTTCCACCTCCATGCTTGACAGTGGGGACGGTGTTCTTTGGGTCATAGGCGCAGCATTTCTCTTCCTCCAAACATGGCGAGTTGAGTTAATGCCAAAGAGCTCAATTTTAGTCTCATCTGACCACAGCACCTTCTCCCAATCACTCTCAGAATCATCCAGATGTTCATTTGCAAACTTCAGACGGGCCTGTACATGTGCCTTCTTGAGCAGGGGGACCTTGCGGGCACTGCAGGATTTTAATCCATTACGGCGTAATGTGTTACCAATGGTTTTCTTGGTGACTGTGGTCCCAGCTGCCTTGAGATCATTAACAAGTTCCCCCCGTGTAGTTTTCGGCTGAGCTCTCACCTTCCTCAGGATCAAGGATACCCCACGAGGTGAGATTTTGCATGGAGCCCCAGATCAATGTCGATTGACAGTCATTTTGTATGTCTTCCATTTTCTTACTATTGCACCAATAGTTGTCTCCTTCTCACCCAGCGTCTTACTTATGGGTTTGTAGCCCGTTCCAGCCTTGTGCAGGTCTATGATCTTGTCCCTGACATCCTTAGAAAGCTCTTGGACTTGCCCATGTTGTAGAGGTTAGAGTCAGACTGATTAATTGAGTCTGTGGACAGGAGTCTTTTATACAGGTGACCATGTAAGACAGCTGTCTTTAATGCAGGCACCAAGTTGATTTGGAGCGTGTAACTGGTCTGGAGGAGGCTGAACTCTTAGGCCTTATTCACACGACAGTGAAAAAAAATGTCCATTTAAAACTGATCAACTGTCAGTTTTTCATGGCCATTTTGCATCAGTGTGTCTCTAAATTTTCATCTGTTTCAAGTCCATCTGTCCGTTTTTAATGGGCGTTTGACATCCATTTTGCATCAGTTTTTCATGGCCGTTAAAAAAACTGATGAATTTCATTGGTCAGGCTTTTTTTGTCCCAGCCCCCTGAAAACAACCAAAGGAAGGTCACATGTTCACCTAGACAATATTTACAGCCTCCCTGTAGATGATGCCACACACCTCCCTGTATATGATGCCACACAGCCTTCTTGTATATGCCACACGCCTCCCTGTAGATGATGCCACACGCCTCCCTGTATATGATGCCACACCTGCCTCCCTGTAGATGATGCCACACCTGCCTCCCTGTAGATGATGCCACACCAGCCTCCCTGTACATGATGCCACACCTGCCTCCCTGTAGATGATGCCACACCTGCCTCCCTGTACATGATGCCACACCAGCCTTCCTGTATATGATGCCACACCTGCCTCCCTGTAGATGATGCCACACCAGCCTCCCTGTACATGATGCCACACCAGCCTCCCTGTACATGATGCCACACCAGCCTCCCTGTACATGATGCCACACCAGCCTGCCTGTACATGATGCCACACAGCCTTCTTGTATATGCCACACGCCTCCCTGTATATGATGCCACACCTGCCTCCCTGTAGATGCCACACCAGCCTCCCTGTAGATGCCACACCAGCCTCCCTGTAGATGCCACACCAGCCTCCCTGTAGATGCCACACCAGCCTCCCTGTAGATTTGCCACATACTCACGAGAGCAGCGCCGTCTCTCCTCTTCTTCACTTGTGGTCACTCGTCTGCACGGGATCTGGCAAGGCAGCGCGACGGGGCGATGACGTCATCGAGGCGCCTTCAAACCCATGAAGACGAGTGACCACACGTGAAGAAGCGCCGCAAACGTGAGTATGCCAACGATAGCCAGCAAGGGAACTAGTAGTTCCCTTGCCAGTCCCCATGTAACAGATCCGTTTTTAACGGTTGTTACATGTATTGACAGCCGTTAAAAACGGATCCATTGACTTCTATGGGGGCCGTCAGGCCGTTAAAACGGCCAAAAATAGGACATGTCCTATTTTTTGACGGCCATTATTCACGGGCCGTTAAAAAAACGGCCGTGTGAATGCACCCATAGAATATCATTGTTCTGAAAACGGCCATGTGAAAGCCGTTAAAAGGACGGCCATCACATGGCCGTTTTTCACTGTCGTGTGAATAAGGCCTTAATGGTTGGTAGGGGATCAAATACTTATTTCTCTGTGCACAATGCAAATAAATATATATAATTTTGACTATGTGATTTTCTGTTTTTTTTTTAATATAATCTATCTCTCACTGGTAAAATTAACCTAGCCTAAAAATTCTAGACTGTTCATGTCTTTGACAGTGGGCAAACTTACAAAATCAGCAAGGGATCAAATACTTATTTCCATCACTGTATATGCTTTCTGTTTTCATTTTTGTGTAAGAAATAATGCCCACAATGTATTGGTACAAAACCGTTAAAGTATGTTCACACGCAGTGGTTTCAGACGTAATTCGGGCGTTTTTCCTCGAATTACGCCTGAAAAAACGCCCCTAATACGCCTACAAACATCTGCCCATTGCTTTCAATGGGAATTACGATGTTCTGTGCCCACGAGCCTTTATTTTACGCGTCGCTGTCAAAATACGGTGCGTAAACTTACGGCTCGTCAAAAGAAGTTCAGGACATTTCTTGGGACGTTTTTCATTGACTCTATTGAAAACAGCTCCAAAAACGTCCGTAAAAAACGCGGTGAAAATGCCCGAATTACGTCTGAAACCACTGCGTGTGAACATACCCTTACTGCCGATCAGTTAACTCTTTCAGCACCCTGAACAGTGACTATCGTGTAGTCAGTTTCTACACGAATTGAAGCCAAAATTAAAAGTGGATTGTACACAGAATAAAAGCATAAATGACTTACTGAGTTAGATATCAGTTTTATGGCATATATACACTGAAAAATATAATATGGCAATTGGACCCCTGTGGCAAAAAGTGGGCAAAGCTTCAGAAATCTACACTTGTGACTCATTTACTAGAGTTTTCTGACAGTTTTCTACTGATCCTTATTGGCACTTTTAGCGGAATTTTTTTTTTTAGGTATGTATAGGTTTAGGTCCAGATACTTAACTTGTGCCTATTTATGCAAATTACTATTATATTTAGGATATTTCATTGTTCCTTCAAAATTATCATTTACTCCAGTAACTGAGCCAGACTGTTTGATTTATGGTAACTAGCTGACCCCATATATCCATATATTCTCATATGCTTGTAGGTTGCACTAGGGGGCAGCTCATTCCATATATGTAGACAGTTATTGCACAAGAAAGGCATACAATTTATGTATATAGAATTTATTTATTGTAGTAAATCAGTCCCATTACTTGTCATAAATATCCCAGTTTATGTATATCTACTATTCTTCATTACGTTTTTTTTCTGAATAGCTTTACAAACTGCCATCACAACTATAAGGATCAGAGTTTATCATCATGACGATAGAAAACAAAACTATTATCCGATCCTCTGATCTAGAAATTGCTTGGTTTAGGGATCCATGCACACAGCTAGGCTGAGTGCACGGGGGATATATGATGGCACAGGGAGCACCTAAGGTTCCATATTGCCATATAGAGCCTCTGTTTGCTGCCCTATTCTTCCCTAGAAGCAAAGCTGCTTGGGAAGAATACTTTCATAAAACGGCATGTGATGAATCATACCACAATTTTTTGGGAGGCACACGTAGGTAAAGTATAATTGTATATGGACGTCATATTATATAGTTACATAGTACGGTTGAAAAAAGACACATGTCCATCAAGTTCAACCAAGGATTATTATGTAAAACACAGATCCATAATACGACCATGTGCATGAGCCCTAAAGCCAGCTCCCTTTTCTCTGATGGGATTTGCTCCCGTTTTGGGCAAGAGATGTATGGGCCTAACACTAATATAGCCGTTTGACTGCTCCACTTATTTTGTGGTGCATCTGGGATGTGGCAAGAAAACAAGATACTAATTGTGGATACGTAAGAGTAAAGTACAAAATTCACATCTATTTATTCTTGATAACCAAATTGTCTCAAAATATGTTAAAAGCTAAAAATAATAAGATCTGTACTGATAGAAAAAACATTATAGGGGTATTCCTGGACGTGCTTTTTCCAAAACTTTGTACACGACTATTGATTTTTGGCTAAAAACCATCGACCTGTGAAAGTTGCTGAGGTGCTTACAGGTGGCCGAGTCCCTTACATGAGCTGTACCTTTAAATAATGCTGTATGCTCTGAAATCCCTTAAATGTAAAACATTTTTTTTATAATACTGGGGCAGATTTTACTAATGTGTCTCTGTCTAGAATGTGCTACAATTTTGTGTTTTCTCACAATGAACATTTATCATCTATCTTGATTTATCACGGGATTGGTGATAAATGTATGATCGCTGGGGGCCCCACCAGTGGGATCCCCACTGATCTCTAGAACGGGGGTCCCAACTCATGTTTCTCTTTACTGCACAATTGCTCCTTTCAATGTCTATGGGGCCGACAGAGACTGTCTTGATTTTCAACTTAAAAAACATGTGGGAATGTGCTACAAAAAGCCCTATTTGAATTCGACCTAATGTCTAGGAGCAATTTAATTTACAAGCGAGCTTCACTGACAATCATAGCTATGGGTAACTTTATCTCCACAATATCAGGGGTTTTATCTTTCACTGTAGCACTTTTGATGTGGTTACATCCTATTATATTAACAGGGCTTGTTTGTTGCTTTTCATGTCTATTTCACACCTTTAAATCTCTCCTACCCACAGTTTGGGATGTGTGAATGACTCAAGGTTTCTTATTAGGTTATTAGGAAAGTGTTTTAATGTTCTAGTTTTGGGACAAAACATCCAGATTTGACAGGGAGCCTTTACGATGTTGAAATACATTATCTGATAAAATTTTGGGGTTCCATTACTATACAGGCTAATATTTGGATCTGAGTCTATCTATCTATCTATCTATCTATCTATCTATCTATCTATCTATCTATCTATCTATCTATCTATCTATCTATCTATCTATCTATCTATCTTCTATCATCTATCTATCTATCTATCTATCTATCTATCTATCTATCTATCTATCTAATCTATCTACAAATATAATATATATATGTAACTATATATATATATATAATGTATGTATAAATATATATATATATATAATGTATATATAAATATATATATATATATATACATATATATATATATATATATATATATATATATATATCTTGTGTATTACGTAGATGTTTGTTACCTGTTATTACCTGTACCTGTTTGTACATCTGCTGCTGATACAAAGTAAAGCCAGTTGTGCTAAACTGTTGTTTGGATTGCATATAAATCATACAGACACATTGTATAAGTAAATAAATTAAAGGGGGAAAAAAAGAAAATGGTGTTAGGGGGATAGCAGTCAATAGTTTCTTGTTTCTACAATGTAGAAACCATACTGCGACAGGGATTAGAGGGAGCACAAACATAAATAGTATTTTGGCTTTTTTTTTTTCTTACATTTTTTTTATGTTTTGTATCTCAAATTTATTTAATTAGCGTGGAAAGTGTTGGAAATGACATAAACACATAGCTGTTGTAAGCACCTTGTGTGCAACATATACACAATATATCATGCAACATATCTGTGTACCTAACACATGGACAATACAATAATAGCATTTTTATTATTGAAAGTATTTTGTGTATCAATATATGTAGTATGTAGTATAAATGTATGTTCCCTCGCACAAGTTTTCCCTAGTTTTTGTTTCCCACAGTAGCAGATTGTACATTATAAGAAGTGGATGACATCACAACATATAATATGTCCAGAGCTGCCTGTGATACACTGTTCAGTACAAAACTGCTCTGCAATTAAAACAGCCCTGACGTCTTTCTTTTTGTTTAAGCTTCTGAGAGCCAAGTGTGGGATTATTTAATGGTGACAATTGATTGTATCTCACATACCCCATCAGTCATCAGATGAATTTGCTGTGGAACCTAAATGAACTTAGAAACGTGCATCTTGCCCCAAGGGACATAGAAGAAAGACAGAGGCGATACTGAGTATGTTTTGTTAAGGAAAAGGAAGATGAACCATCAGATGTTACGCTTGTGTTGCAGGACCCTGGGTAATGCATTCAATCCCATTTAAATAAAATACTTGCACTTATCTGTATTAGGCATATTTTATCATATTCATTATTTACCTCATTCAGAGGTCTGAAACAGGGTTATGAGATTTTTTTAAAAAAAGTGATCTTGCCCTTTAAATGACCCAGAGGTAGGAGAACAGATATGGGTCGTAAAATCTGCCAGGTTTTATGTGATAGACCTATTAACTAAATCATAAAACAAATTAGAATGGTCACCAAATGAAATGCACTAGATTGTAAGGAACAGCTAAGCAAGAAAAGACACAATAGGTACATTTAGGGTAAATGACTAGACAGACAATAGCTGTAACATTTAAGAATTGCCCCCAGGCGGTATTCTTTTTCTTCTAGATTTACTGATATTCCACTTCAGGTGTTGTTCACATTTGTACATCTGTGCTTTTGTATGAAGTATTTTCGTATACACAATGGTTAATAGAACATATGAATGTGTGGAGCACAGGGAAGTGAAATATGTTTATCTTCAAGGTTCTCTTTTTTGCTTTATTAGCTAACCATTCAGTATTCTGTTGTTTTTATGACTGAAAGTAACTATAGTTTGGTGTTGTTGTTTTTTTTTTTTTTAATCTAAACAGGTCCACAACTCTTTGCTGATTAATTTCACAATATATCTTTTTGGGGGTCTTGGGACTGGACAGTCGCTTTAACTGTATGGCTGTGTGGTGGAAAGCAGGGGATTTGAAACTCTGTATCAGAAAAAACCCTATATGCTCTAATGCCTATATGCAGTGGCGGATTATCATATGGGCGGTTCGGGCGGCCGCCCGGGGCCCGAGGCTCCCAGGGGGCCCATGGCAGCCCGAACCGCACATCGTCTTACAAAAGTATTCAGCGCGCTAGCGCTGATAACCGCCGCTACGAAGATGGGGAGGAGCAGGGAATTGGCCGGCTTAGGACACGCCTCCCTGACAGTGCGGGCACCGCCATTGAGTAACAGAACAGCGACAGACGGCTGTTCTGTTACTCCAAAGCTGGAATAGAAGAGCCGGGCGGGCGGTCACCATCGCTGAGGTTAGTACAGGCTTATCCTCCTGCCCAACTGGTTCCCGACCGCTGGCTGTATTTTTACGGCCAGCGGTCAGGGACGGGTCCTTAAAACCCGAGCCATAGACTTTCTATGGCTCGGGTTTTAACTTGCTGCCCGCGCGATCGGGCAGCTGAATGTCGGGTCTCCGGCTGTCAGTGACTGCCGGGGACCCTGAGGAGAAGACAGAAGCAGCTTTCGCTGCTTCTGTCTTCTCCGATGTCTTTTTACACAGCGCTCAATGAACGCTGTGTAAAGGAATAGAGACAGCAGCCGCGCCGCTGTCTCTATTCCTCCCGGTGATCATGTGACTGGGCACATGATCACCGGGTGCCGTTAGTGGCAGACTGCTGCTGGGTCTTACTAGACCCAGCACAGCCCTATTAGTGACAATCGTCACTATGAGAGGGCTGATTTCCCCTGTAACTGGGGCTGCTGTGGTGTAAAAGAAAGAAAAAAATATATATAAAGTTCCCCAAAGGTCTTTTTTGACCTTTGAGGGACAGACCATAGTAATAAAAAAATAATAAAGTAAAGTGCAAAAAAAAATTAAATAATAAACACACATAAAATACCCACCCCAAAAAAAAACGTTCCCCCCCGCCAATCATTGTTGTAACGCTAGCGCTGATCCAATTACCCTAATATAGACATGCAATATATTAAAATTTACGGTAAACAATGACGATTACAAATAAAAGGTCTATTTTAGGGTAAAACTATGTTATTACCAAAAAAAATAGCTGAAACGTAAAAAAGCTTATTTTTTTACTATTATTTTCAAACTTTATGAATAAAAATTCTAAAATAGCAAAAAAGGTGTGTATAAAAACGATAAAAAACTAAACCTGCATTGTCTACGGAAAAAACGTCGCAAAAATCACGTCGGTTTTATTTTTTTTTAATAAAAATGTGTGTTTGGTGCAACTTTGTAATTACGTTTTATTAAAAAATATTTTCACTTTTTGAGAAACAGCTGCTTTGTATCCTGTATCCGTCAGGTCAGCAGGACTGACGGGATCAGTGAAACGGGCCCTGCGCTAAATTATAATCTTAGATGTGATAGATTTGAGGTGGATCCTGCGTGTCACTGATCCTGTCAGTCCTGCTGACATGACGGATACAGGATACAAAGCAGCTGTATCTCAAAAAGTAAAAGTATTTTTTAATAAAATCAATCACACTGATACACACACATACTATATATATATATATATATATATATATATATAATTATAATATTAAGTTTTTAAATGTGTACATAATCTTGTGGCACTATATACAAGGGGGTGCGCTGTGAGGCACTATATACAAGGGGGAGCGCTCTGTGGCACTATATACAAAGGGGGAGGGCTGTGTGGCACTATATACAAGGGGGGGGGGCTGTGTAGTGCTATCCACAGTGGTATGTGTGTGGCGCTCTTTATAGGTGGGGCTTTTTGGTGCTATTTACAAGAGGGGGAGGGCTGTGTGGCGCTCTCTACAGGGGGGCTGTATAGCACTATCTATAGGGGGCTGTGTGTAACGCTCTCTACGGGGGGATGTGTGATATATAGAGGGGGCTGTGTATGGCGATATCTATGGGGGTGTGTAATATCTACAGGGGCTGTGTGTGGCACTATGTACAGGGGGCTGTGTGTATGTGGTGTTTTACAGTGTGTGGTATTATTATATTCAGGCGCGCAGTGTTTGGTGCTATTATATTTAGGGGTACAGTATGTGGCACCACGATAACTTTATTTTCGTTTATAGGTGTGGAAATGTTGGAAAAGTGAGGAGACGTCTGAGTGGCAAATTCTGCAGAAATGAGTCATGGCCGGGAGAAGTCGTCATGAGCGCTGGACCGGATGGAGAAGAAAAGAGGAAAAAAACTACTAGAATCTGAGACGTCGTCACCTGTGAGTCACTAGATTTATAGAGAATCTGTCACCTCTCCTGACATGTTTATTATAAGAAAACCTTGTATTTCACAAAAAGTCTTTCTGCAGTCCAGGACTGATAGACAATTCCCCTTGTCAGGAGGTTGTGTCCCTGTACAGTGTGATACTGTCAGTATGTAGGGACATCGCATTGTGACAAGGGAAATCGTAACACTGTTAATGCTTGCCTAAAAAGGTAGTGTTAAAAATAGTTACGGCGCGGCAGGGCGGCGGTGAGGAAGGGGGGCCCAAGTTTGGGTAATAGCCCAGGGCCCATGGTCTACTTAATCCGCCACTGCCTATATGCTAGTAAAAAAGATGCTACATAGTAAAAAGAAAAAAAACACCTTCCTAGGGGTGCAGCGGACTTCTATAACTTAGCGCTCCCTGTCCACCATCTTAGAGTGAAGTGGGCAGACACAAATGTGCAGCCATTTAGGTGCCAGTCTAAATAATGTCCATGGAGGGAAATTTTAGGCTGAACTCATTGTAACATAGCACACACCCATAAGGAAAAGAATGTCAGGGCTGAATATAACTATTCATGCCTGATAGAATATCCAAAATCAGAAAATCTGGGCATTCAGTATAATATTTTTCAAGATTGCAACCAGCGTTGAACTGGGGTTCTTTGGGCCCACCAGAAGAGATGATTCTGAGGACCCATTCTCCATCTATATAGAACATGTCCACTTTTAATTTCATCATAGTCATTGTTGTTATCATTGTACACACAGGACATATGATCAATAAGATCCAATAGTTAATTTGTGAATCATCCCTCATAAATAGACCCTGGTGACAAGTTACTGCCTCCAAAGAGTTCCAAATGGAGTTGTCTTCTTTTGAACCTTTAAAGAGGCTCTGTCACCAGATTTTGCAACCCCTATCTGCTATTGCAGCAGATCGGCGCTGCAATGTAGATTACAGTAACGTTTTTATTTTTAAAAAACGAGCATTTTTGGCCAAGTTATGACCATTTTTGTATTTATGCAAATGAGGCTTGCAAAAGTACAACTGGGCGTGTTGAAAAGTAAAAGTACAACTGGGCGTGTATTATGTGCCTACATCGGGGCGTGTTTACTACTTTTACTAGCTGGGCGTTCTGATGAGAAGTATCATCCACTTCTCTTCACAACGCCCAGCTTCTGGCAGTGCAGATCTGTGACGTCACTCACAGGTCCTGCATCGTGTCGGCCACATCGGCACCAGAGGCTACAGTTGATTCTGCAGCAGCATCCACGTTTGCAGGTAAGTCGATGTAGCAACTTACCTGCAAACGCTGATGCTGCTGCAGAATCAACTGTAGCCTCTGGTGCCGATGTGGCCGACACGATGCAGGACCTGTGAGTGACGTCACAGATCTGCACTGCCAGAAGCTGGGCGTTGTGAAGAGAAGTGGATGATACTTCTATACACAACGCCCAGCTAGTAAAAGTAGTAAACACGTCCCGATGTACGCACATAATACACGCCCAGTTGTACTTTTACTTTTCAACACGCCCAGTTGTACTTTTGCAAGCCTCATTTGCATAAATACAAAAATGGTCATAACTTGGCCAAAAATGCTCGTTTTTAAAAAATAAAAACGTTACTGTAATCTACATTGCAGCGCCTATCTGCTGCAATAGCAGATAGGGGTTGCAAAATCTGGTGACAGAGCCTCTTTAAGGCCCATTATTGTGTCAGAGCCTGGGCCCACCGGAGGATCCCCTGGTTCTCTGGTGGGCCAGTCCGACCCTGATTGCAACCAATCCTTATTATTGCTTCCATTGGCATTGGACTTTATCCCTGGCAAGCATAACTATGTTCATTAAGTTCCTTGGTCAACAATGTGTCGAACGTAAAGTCACAGTGGAGCCTTATGACTTGGCATATTTGTATTTTCTACATTTCCTCCAGGATGTACGTCTCAAACCTACTAGGAATGAGTAGTTTTAGGCAGGATGCAGATGTATATTTAATAGTCTTTTAGTGTTGAGAAATGATATAAAGATTCCGATCTCCAGACACTATAAATGAATTGACTATTTCAACGATATGTTCTTTTTTGAACTGCAGTGTTTTAAACATTAGACACCAAACGCAGCACCAAGACACGATGTAACCGTGCTGCGTTATTGTTTCGTTTGCTATAAACAATGCTTGACACTAAATCCACAGGTAAAATCGATGAATTTCCGCAGCAACAAGTGTAGCCAAAACACACTATTTGGTGCGGATTTCTGTGACAGATTAAATAGCTTTTTCGAGATTCTGCTGCAGATCTGCAGCCTATCCTGTCTGTGGGAACATACTCTTAGGGAAGGCAGCAGCATTCTGGACACATAGACCTTGAATCCAGCATGTCACTCGGAGAGACTCGCTCACATGAGAAAAGTCTCCAACTAGGAACAGGTTGCCAACAGGTTGCCAACTTTCATCTTAAAATTAATGAAGGAATGAAGATTGCAGCCCGAAAATTAAGTGCATTTTTTTTTACTCCAGGTAACCAATAACACACAGACGACTATGCTATTGTTTCTGCCAAAAAAACGGAAACTTTACGGACCAGAATCCATTTGCAATGGAAACATTACCATTGAAATCAATGGTAATGCAAATGGCAGCTATGGTTTCCGTTTGCCTTTCTGTTGATGGGTTGCCCTGACGGAAAGGTCTAGCGGAACCCATCAACGGAACCTCCACGCTGATGTGAACAGGCCCTATGGTAGGCATATGCATGTTTGAGAGCCATGCTGGGTAAAGATTGAAATATTTTTATTTATTTTTTTGCTCCAACTATAGCAACAATTTCATAATTCATTGAGTATCATTTTATTTAAACCGGCACTTGTGCTCCTGTAAACATTTGCCTTATCCTTCTAATGCAAGATCTTCTCCCCAGCTACTTGGTGATGCTGAAATGTTTTTACGGTTTTATCTTGTTTTACTGAGATGGTGGTGATTAATCTTCCTGATAAAACTCTGCTGCAGAATCCCACAACACCCCATATGCTGTGATAACACATATATCACTTCAGCTCCTGTCATGTTTCATTTGTCATAAGAGAAATTGGGTTCCTCTGTCTTCCCTCCCCCTCTGCTCTTGGAAGAAAAAAGTCTCCAAATTAAAGCTCCCCCATGATTCTTCTGAAAACTTACAACCATTCTTAGTTTGTATTAAATGATTTTTCTTGGAATACATCAGAGTATACAATTCCTCTCTGGATTTCTACACTTTCTGCTCATGGCTGTTTCTTGTTGGGGGGGAGATCCATTGCTAAATCCCATAATACCTATATAATGATAACGCTGGTTTCAAATATTGGCTCTTTACCAAGCATTAATAATTCACTATGAAATCATAGAGTGTTCTAAGAAAGAGGGTTATATTGTGAGTCTCATACTGATATTTTATCATCTTTTCATATATATGCTGTGTGTGAATAGATGATAAATAGATAGATAGATAGATAGATAGATAGATAGATAGATAGATAGATAGATAGATAGATAGATAGATAGATAGATAGATAGATAGATAGATAGATAGATAGATAGATAGATAGATAGATAGATAGATATGAGATGATAGATAGATGACAGATAGATAGATAGATAGATAGATAGATAGATAGATAGATAGATAGATAGATAGATAGATAGATAGATAGATAGATAGATAGATAGATAGATAGATAGATATGAGATGATAGATAGATAGATAGATAGATAGATAGATAGATAGATAGATAGATAGATAGATAGATAGATAGATAGATAGATAGATAGATAGATAGATAGATAGATAGATAGATCAAAGGCAGTTACATCTGCCGAAATGTCGCTTATGAAATAAAGTTCATTACTTGATTTTTTCACTTTCATATCCTGGAGTACTGCTATCTAGCGATAGATAGATAGATAGATAGATAGATAGATAGATAGATAGATAGATAGATAGATAGATAGATAGATAGATAGATAGATAGATAGATAGATAGATAGATAGATAGATAGATATGAATTAGATAGATAGATAGATAGATAGATAGATAGATAGATAGATAGATAGATAGATAGATAGATAGATAGATAGATAGATAGATAGATAGATAGATAGATAGATAGATATGAGTAAGATAGATAGATAGAAAGTTATACTGTAGCTAGTCCTTTTTTCAACAAAGGGCAAAGATTCAGTTCACTGCCCTAGCCCTTTATCTTTATATACCCTAAGACAAATATTGACTTGTTGGCACTGCACCTGGGACCCAGCGCCCTTACACGCTCCCTGGCTCGCGCATGGGCAGTACATTCCTATGGAACTTGGCTAGAGAACGTTCAGCGCTTGCGCAATATTGTAAAGCTGGATCAAGAGATGTCGGCGAACGTTAGAGACATCATTTAAGGCTAGGGGAGACGATGGGCAGGGTTTGCGCATGAGAGCAGGACTGCCTTTGGGGCAGTTGCGCCCTTATTTGCATATGACATAAAATTATTTTTTTTCTGAAATCAAAAGGCTATCAGTAGCGACAAAGGTATGTTTGTACATGTGTTAAAGTCCCCTACTCATCACTGTTATTGGTTTAGTAGCCATAAAGAAGCTGACTGACTCCCTTCAAGAATTATTCTAGGTAAACTGGTGGCTTTCAGGACATAACTAGAGATCAAATGAGCTGCCACAGCTGCTTGACTAACAGTGGATCCATTGTACCAACATTATGAGTAGATGGAAGTGATGTCTCTCTTTTTAACAAATCTGCCAAGAAGATCCAGGATAACACTTAAGGATGTGTTTTTCACTATGATTTATAAGAAAAAAAGGAGCTATGACTATTTGGATGTGGTGCCCCCTATACATTTGCAGCTGTGTATTCCAAGGATTATACCAATAGATATTATTTAGCGATAAATTCGTATTATTAAAAAAATAAGTATCTGTCTATCTGTATTACTACTTCCAATTGAATTGAATTGAAATCTACTGTATTTTTCCATTTTATTATACGGATCATCATATATCAGATATTTCACAACAGTGTTTTCAATCCTGAGCTTGCCCTTATGCTGTTCATGCCTATCAGCACATTGTGGAGGATATATTGCTCTTCACCCACTATGCAGTTCTATTAGTGTGCCAAGCTCACAGTGATAAAAATAGAAATAACCTTTTCCAAATATAGTGGCTGTATTGTGCAACCTCAAGTGAACACTAGATTCCCTTCATTTCGAGGAGCATTCCTTCAAAAAGTTTTGTTTGTATACTGCTACAAAAAGTAAGAGCTGTTTGAAGGGGATATAACCAACTCAGACCTTTATGACATATCCACGGGATATGCCATTAATGTCTGATAGGTTCAGGTCCCAGGTATGGGATCTATTCCTATCTCCGGAACGAACAGCTTGGCTGTTTCTGTAACTCCCATAGAAATAAATAACATGCCTGGATGCAGCAACCACCTTACCAGGGACACAATGGAGGTTCTAAAAAGACTAGATGGCCTTGAACTAGATCCATGCCATTACTTAGCTAGTATGGATGTGGAGGCACTCTACTCCTTGATCCCACATGATTGTGGAGTAGAGGTGGTCAAATTCTTCCTGTCTCCAAGGGGCACTCAATATCAGACCCATAACCCCTCTGTAGTTTACCTACTATAATATATCTTGAGCCATAACTATTTCCTCTTAGAGGAAATCTTCTTCAGCCAGTGCAGAGGTACAGCTATGGGTAGTCCCTGTGCGCCTACTTACGCAAATCTGTACCTAGGCTGATGGGAGGATAGGGTGGCCTATGAAGAGGAGATGTCAAACTGGACATAGCATGTCACAATATGGCTCACGTACATCGACGATGTGCCGCTAATATGGACGTCCATAATATAGAGGTTCAATAATTCTGTAGCCCTACTAAACCAAAATACACTGAGTCTCAGATGTACATCAGAGATCCAGCAATCTCGATTACATTTTTGGACCTCAAGATCTCAAATACAATGTCTGTAAAATTGAACACCACTGTATATTGTAAAAGTACAGTTACAAACAGTCTCCTCCAATGGACGAGATATCACCCCCTACTACTAAAATGGGGGCTACCTAAGGGACAATACCTTAGAGTGAGACGCAACTGCAATGAGATCAAAGACATCCATAAATAAGCCAGAGAACTAAATGGCAGATTTGAAAGACGAGGGATTCCACAACCCATCTTGAAACAATCATATCAGCACACTATGTATGTAGATTGACAGATTCTTCTGACCCCTAGATCCAGAAATCAAGAACTGGAGAAAACCAGAATAATTGCAATTTTTGATATGCAACACCAATAAATCAAAAACATCATTGGTATTGTAATGATGGGGGTAAGGAAACAGACAAGTGAGCCCTAATCTACCCGCCACTCAGTCCCTGCCTACTTGCAACGACCCGCCCTAGGCGACGGGGTACAACTGGGCGACGGTCCCTACGCTCAATAAGTGCATGACAGACAAACAGACAAGGGTACACAGAAGCAAGGGAAAAGGGGCAGTTGCCCACGGCAACACCGTGAGCAACAAGAGTGGTGAACGGGCCGAGTCAAACCAGGAGTGTACGAGGTACCAAACGCACAGCAGGAGAGTAGTCAGTAAGCCAGGGCACAATATGAAGCAGGGTCAAATAGTTCAAGAAGCTGCAGCAGGGCCAGGAAACCAAACGAGAAGAATCACAAGCAAGGAGGAACAGGAAAGGCAGGTATAAATAGAAAGAGGGCGGGAGCTAGCTCCGTCTGGCCAGGCTATGATAGGCTCTCCCACTCCTAAGCCTGCCATCCTGAATGGTGGAAGATGGAGTCAGTCTCACAGACATAGAAGCAGGTGCAGACTGATTACCTATGTGCGTAGATACAGAAGCTGTGCCTGGCAGATCCTTAACAGTACCCCCCCCTTTTATGAGGGGCCACCGGACCCTTTCTAGATGGACCTGGTTTATTGGGGAAACGAAGGTGGAACCTCCTGACCAATACCCCAGCGTGAACATCCCGGGCGGGTACCCAAGTCCTCTCCTCAGGCCCGTATCCTCTCCAATGGACCAGGTACTGGAGGGAGCCTTGGACCATCTTGCTGTCCACAATCTTGGCCACCTCGAATTCTACCCCCTCAGGGGTGAGAACGGGGACAGGAGGTTTCCTCGAGGGAGCCAAGGACGGGGAGCAGCGTTTAAGGAGGGAGGCATGAAACACATTGTGTACTCGAAAAGATGGGGGCAACTCCAGTCGGAAGGAGACAGGATTGAGGACTTCAATGACCTTGTACGGCCCTATAAACCGGGGAGCAAACTTCTTGGACGGGACTTTAAGGCGCAAGTTCTTTGACGATAGCCATACCAGATCCCCGACCATAAACAAGGGGTTAGCAGAACGTCTTCTATCTGCCTGAGTTTTTTGTATGCTCTGGGACGCCTCTAGGTTCTTTTGAACCTGGGCCCAGACTGTGCACAGTTCCCGATGAACGACCTCTACCTCGGGATTGTTGGAACTACCAGTGAAACGGAGGAGAACCGTGGATTAAACCCAAAATTACAGAAAAAGGGGGAGACCCCTGACGAGTTACTGACCCGGTTATTAAGGGAAAATTCGGCGAGGGGAATGAATGAGACCCAATCATATTGACAGTCAGAGATAAAACACCTTAAATATTGTTCTAGAGACTGATTAGTCCTCTCAGTTTGGCCATTAGTTTCAGGATGGAAGGCAGAGGAGAAGGACAGATCAATCTCCAACTTTTTACAGAAGGCTCTCCAAAACAAAGAAACAAATTGTACCCCTCTGTCAGAAACAATATTGACAGGGACCCCATGGAGACGCAGGATGTGTTTGACAAACAAGGTAGCTAACATCTTAGCATTTGGTAGTTTTTTGAGGGGCACAAAGTGGCACATCTTACTGAAGCGGTCTACTACAACCCACACCACCGACTTGCCTTGAGATGGAGGCAAATCGGTGATAAAATCCATGGAGATATGGGTCCAAGGTCTCTGGGGAATGGGCAAAGAACGTAGTAAGCCCGCTGGTCGGGACCTGGGAGTCTTGGACCTAGCACAAACCTCACAAGCGGCGACTTAGGCCTTAACGTCTTTAGGCAACCCAGGCCACCAATAGTTTCTGGCAATGAGGTGCTTGGTACCCAGGATGCCTGGATGACCAGATAGTGCGGAGTCATGATTTTCCCTAAGTACCCTTAGCCGGAATTGCAGGGGAACAAACAGCTTGTTCTCAGGAAGGTTCCCGGGAGCTGAACCTTGATCAGCAGCAATTTCAGAGACTAAATCAGAATCAATAGAGGAAATGATTATACCTGGAGTCAAAATACAAGCAGGATCTTCCTCCGAAGGAGGGCTGGCCATGAAGCTACGCAACAGTGCATCAGCCTTAATATTTTTAGACCCAGCCCTATAGGTAACCAAAAAGTTGAATCTGGTAAAAAATAGCGCCCATCGAGCTTGTCTCGGGTTTAGCCTCCGGGCAGATTCTAGGAAAACCAGATTCTTGTGGTCGGTAAGGACCGTTACCTGGTGCCTAGCCCCCTCCAGGAAGTGGCGCCACTCTTCAAATGCCCATTTAATGGCTAAGAGTTCGCGGTTGCCAATATCATAGTTACTCTCAGTGGGCGAAAACTTCCTGGAGAAGTAGGCACAGGGACGGAGATGGGTGAGGTTACTGGTACCCTGGGACAAGACAGCCCCCACTCCCACCTCGGACGCGTCAACCTCCACGATAAATGGCTCCATTTGGTTGGGCTGAACCAACACCGGGGCCGAGATAAAGCACTTTTTAAGGACCTCAAAAGCCTGGACAGCCTCAGGAGGCCAGTGGAGGAGATCAGCACCCTTGCGAGTGAGATCCGTAAGAGGCTTAGCAATGACCGAGAAGTTAGCAATAAATCTCCAGTAATAATTAGCGAACCCCAAGAAGCACTGTAACGTCTTCAGGGAGGCAGGTTGGACCCATTCCGCCACAGCCTGGACCTTGGCGGGGTCCATGCGGAATTCATGAGGAGTGAGGATTTGACCCAAAAATGGTATCTCCTGCACCCCAAACACACATTTTTCGGTCTTCGCAAACAGTTTGTTTTCCCGAAGGACCTGGAGCACCTTCCTGACATGCTCAATGTGGGAGGACCAGTCCTTGGAAAACACAAGTATGTCATCAAGGTACACTACAAGAAATACCCCCAGGTAATCTCTTAAAATCTCATTCATGAAATTCTGGAAGACCGCGGGAGCATTACACAAACCAAAGGGCATGACGAGGTATTCAAAATGACCTTCGGGCGTGTTAAACGCAGTCTTACACTCATCCCCCTCTTTGATGCGGCTAAGGTTATACGCCCCCCGTAGATCAAACTTAGAGAACCATTGGGCCCCCTGAACCTGATTAAAGAGATCAGGAATCAAAGGAAGGGGATACTGGTTCCTTACAGTGACCTTATTCAAGTTACGGTAGTCAATGCATGGCCTAAGACCACCATCCTTCTTCCCTACGAAGAAGAAGCCAGCACCTACCGGAGAAGTAGAGGGGCGAATGTAACCCTTGGCCAGGCATTCCTGGATATACTCTCTCATGGCTTCACGTTCGGGACAAGAGAGATTAAATATCCTACCCTTAGGGAGCTTAGCTCCTGGTACCAAATCGATAGCGCAATCGTATTCTCTATGAGGAGGTAACACTTCGGAGGCCTCCTTAGAGAAAACATCGGCGAAGTCCTGAACAAACTCAGGTAGCATGTTCACCTCCTCAGGGGGAGAAATAGAATTAACAGAAAAACATGACGCCAAGCATTCATTACCCCACTTGGTAAGGTCCCCAGAATTCCAGTCAAACGTGGGATTAAGCAACTGCAACCGGGGAAGGCCTTATACCAAATCGGACGATAATCCCTGCATTAACAGTACAGAGCACTGCTCCAAATGCATGGAGCCAACAAGGAGTTCAAAAACAGGGGTATTCTGTGTAAAATAACCATTAGCAAGAGGAGTGGAGTCGATACCCACTATCGGGACAGGTTTAGGCAAATCAATCAAAGGCATAGCTAGAGACATAGCAAATTCCACAGACATGATATTAGCAGAAGACCCTGAATTCACGAAGGCACTGCCGGTAGCAGACCTACCACCAAAAGAGACCTGAAAGGGAAGCAAGATTTTATTACGTTTCATATTTACGGGAAATACCTGTGCGCCCAAGTGACCTCCCCGATGATCACTTAGGCGCGGAAGTTCTCTGGCTGCATTCTTATGCTTAGGACAGTTGTTCACTTGATGCTTGTCATCCCCACAGTAAAAGCAGAGACCATTCTTCCTGCGGAAATCTCTACGTTGTTGGGGGGACACGGAGGCCCCGAGTTGCATAGGTACCTCCGAGTCTTCCGGGGAGGAACGAAGCAACGGAACCTCGGGAGGCATCATGGGGGAGTCAGAGGAGAAAACATCAAGACGGTCAAGTCATCGTTCCCTGAGACGTCGGTCAAGTCGTACCGCTAAAGCCATAACCTGGTCTAGGGAGTCTGAAGAGGGATAACTAACTAGCAGATCTTTCAGGGCGTTCGACAGGCCCAACCTAAACTGGCACCTTAAGGCATGGTCATTCCACCGAGAAGCTACGCACCACTTCCTAAAGTCAGAGCAATACTCCTCAACAGGTCTCTTACCCTGACGCAAGGTCACCAGCTGACTCTCGTCATAGATGAGTCCGAGAGCAGAAAAGAAAAGATCAACGGAGGAAAGTTCAGGGGCGTCAGGAGCTAAGGAGAAGGCCCATTTTTGGAGCCCTTCCTGGAGCCGGGACATAATTATACCCACCCGCTGGCTCTCAGAACCTGAGGAGTGGGGCTTTAAACGAAAATAGAGCCTACAACTCTCCCGAAAGGAGAGAAAAGTCTTCCGGTCCCCTGAGAACCGGTCGGGCAACTTGAGGTGGGGTTCAAGAGGTGAGGTGAGGGGGACTACCATGGTAGCATCAGGCTGGTTGACCCTCTGAGCCAGGGCCTGGACCTGTAGGGAGAGACCCTGCATTTGCTGAGCCAGGGTCTCAAGGGGGTCCATAGTGGTGTCAGGGACCAGGGTAGACTAGGTATGGGCTTGTGATTATGTAATGACGTGGGTGGGGAGACAGACAAGTGAGCCCTAATCTACCCACCACTCAGTCCCTGCCTACTTGCAACGACCCGCCCTAGGCGACGGGGTAAAACTGGGCGACGGTCCCTACGCTCAATAAGTGCACGACAGACAAACAGACAAGGGTACACAGAGCTAGGGGGAGAAAGGGGCAGTTGCCCACGGCAACACCGTGAGCAACAAGAGAAGTGAACAAGCCGAGTCAAACCAGGAGAGTACGAGGTGCCAAACGCAGAGCAGAAGAGTAGTAAACAAGCCGAGTCAAACCAGGAGTGTACGAGGTACCAAACGCAGAGCAGGAGAGTAGTCAGCAAGCCGGGGTCAATATGAAGCAAGGACAATGGTACAAGAAGCTGCAGCAGGGCCAGGAAACCACACGAGAAGAATCACAAGCAAAGGAGGAACTGGAAAGGCAGGTATAAATAGACAGAGGGCGGGAGCTAGCTCCGTCTGGCCAGGCTGTGATAGGTTCTCCCACTCCTAAGCCTGCCACCCTGAGTGGTGGAAGATGGAGTCAGTCTCACAGACATAGAAGCAGGTGCAGACTGATTATCTATGGGCGTTAACCCCGAATCTGTGCCTGGCAGATCCTTTACAATTGAACCTAGATATCAGTATATCAGTGAAATCTGTACAACCACCTTACCATGTGGAACCAGGGTCAAGGAAGCCCTGTTCTCAATATCAAGGTGGGACCCACATCTATCAGACAGTTATCACATATCCTGTGGATATGCCATAAATGTCTGAGTTGGTAATGACCCTTTCAGTGGGGACTTTAACGAGTATAGATTCCTGTAGATGAGGACATCACAAGTATTTATTTATATGCATAGTAACTAACAGTTACTAAAGTAAAGTTCCAGTTTGAAATCATTCCTTATTATGAATCTATAACCTGAATCATTTCAGTTACGAGAAGGAGTGCTTCGAGAAATATTGTTGAGCAGCCATGGGGAATTCAGATTTCTGTCCACACAATACAGTTGCCATTTATAGCAGCCTATATTCTTTCAATTGAGTGAGCAGTGGGGGTTGCACACTGCCAAAATCATGTAGACTGAAAGAACTTCTCTACTCACTCCCTTCAGTGATAACAGTAGTGTATTTGCTGATGGTGCCAAGAGGGCAAGTGTTGGAAAATTGAATTCTACATTACCTGGAACACCTCACTCTTAAAGGAGGTAATTTGTTACACAGTTAGTGGGTCAGAAAAAGACCTAAGTCCGTCATGTTCAACATTTTAGAAGTTAAAATTCCAATATATGTGATATATATATATATATATATATATATATATATATATATATATATATATATAGGTAATACATGTGTATTGTAGCGTCCATGGCCGCGGGCCGTCGGGTTTACACACCTCCCGACACCCCCACAGTCATGGATCAGTGAGTGCTGGCTCGCATCTCCTTCCTAGGAGACGCCAGCGCTCACTTCCGCTCTGGTCCGCTTTGTCCCGTAGGGTGCACGCGCACGCTCGTGCCCGGTCTTAAAGGGCCAGCACGCGTACATGTGAACAATCATCATCGTCAACTACACATGATTTCCAGGACTATAAGAAGGGCCCTGCCCTTCCGATCCTTGCCTGAGCGTTGTTAGTGTATCTCAAGTCTGTCTTGCAAAAGGTCCCTTAGTGTTTTCCCGTTCCAGTTGTTACCCATGCCCTGTTACCTGTATCCTGTATCCCGTGCTGTGTTCTCGTTTCTGAGCCTCTTAGTGTTGGAGTCGTGCCCTACTGCACCTGCTGTCGTTTGCCACGTCCAGTGTCTTCTCCCACGTCCAGTGTCTTGTGCAATGTCCAGTGTCGTCTGCCACGTCTAGTACTGCCTGCCACGTCTGGCCCAACCTGCTGCACCTACCTCCATCCGTGCTGAAGCCACAGCCACTGTCTGGAGTAGTTCAGGTACCTGTGTGTTACAAACTGCTATAGACTTTTGTATAGACTGTGACTAGGTTAGCTGCCTCTCTGCTACGGCGGAGCGGCCTAGTGGGTCCACATACCCTGTGATCGTGACATGTATGTTAAAGAATTACCGATACGATGCAAAGATGACTGATACTAATACAATTACTGATACAATTACTGATACAATTTGATGTGTATGCTTGGATTTTTTTGGGGGGTAGAATGTACCTTTAGTGTTCTGTTCACCAAATCACACAAATATCTCTAAATACAGGGTCTGGAATGAACCTTTAATATTAATATTTAGGAGTTGAAATACTGCTGCTGCAAAGTCTCAAGTATACTTGACTTTGATACGTCCTTTCTTCCTCACATTCAACCCATTGCTATATCCTGTTGCCACCACCCAGAAAATATCTCCCCTATGCATCTCTACCTAACCACTAACACCCCTAGAAAACGAATCCAGGCCCTGATTCTCATCTAGACTACTGTAACTTGCTTCTAACTGGCAGTCTATTCGACAGACTGACTCCTCTTTAATCCATCATGAATGAAGCAACCAGGGGGTTCTCTCTGTCTAGTGGTTACTCAAAGGCCCTGTTCGCATCTCGTTTTTATCCTTTCGTGGGAGGTATACGTCGGGAGGAGTGCTGATGTATACCTCCGACGGAAGGCACCGACATATCCCACTATATAGGCATACAGTGGGATACAGCGTCCAAACTCCCCGGGCACAGTGCTACTTTAAGCACTGAGCTCAGGGAAGCTCCTGACGTCAATGTCCAAATATGGATAGTGAAGTCAGGGGCTTTCAACTATGGAGTCCAGGCCTGAGCATCACAAGTACTCCTATCCTGGGAAAGTCCTTGATGCCACTGTCATATATGGACAGTGACATTAGGGGCTTTGTAATGCGAGAATCACCGGCCAGAGAGATCCCCGCTCTGACTGGGGATTTTGCTGATAGACGGAGGCCCTGACTTCACTGTCCATATATGGAGATTGATGTTAGGTGCTTTGAGATGCCAGAATCCCCAGCCAGAGAATCGGCAATGCTCTGGCCTGGGTTTCCGCTCCTGGAGGAGCCTCTCACATCACTCTCCATAAATGGAAAGTAATGCCAGGGGCTTCTCCAGTCCCAAAGTCCTCAGCCAAAGCACTACAGATGCTCTGGTCGGGGACTTCGTAATAAAAAGCCCCTGACGATCTGGAGAACATGGCTAGATTATCAGGGCTCGCCGGACTTTCACACCCATTTGTAAATATATACTTTTGTTGCTTTGTTTATCTGTTTTTTTCCGTTCCCTGGGACTTTGAGCAGTGTCCTATACAACATTGGGATTTAGTCTCTTCACTCATCTGTGGGGATATCTGTCACTCCCTTCAGCTCTCTGAAATTTACCTGTTACTTTTTTTTTCCCCTGCTTCCCATGCTATTTCTTCTTTTATATATTAATATTTAAATTTTGTCTCCTTTTTATATTCCACATGACTATGTGATACATCGTGTCTACAATCTTGATGTGCTCCATGATAAGGCAAGACTTGTTATCTTAATGCACCTTCTGCTGTGTCAGATGACCTGTCTTGTTCTGTTATGATTGCCTGCCCTTGACATTATGTATCTCAATGTGAACTTATTTTATTTTTTACTGTTCCACCTTTCTACTTTTTGTCCCTTTCTGCTTGTTTTTTAAAAAAAATTCTTAAATATAGAATAAAAAAAAAAAAAGCCCCTGACATGACTGTCCATACATGGACATTTACGTCAGGGGATCTCCATCACAGGCCAGAGCGCTACCAATGCTCTGGCCGGGAACTCCCTAGTTGAAAGCCCCTGACATCACTGTCCATACATGTCCATACATAGACAGTGACGTCAGGGACTTACCCAGGGCTGGAATCCTCAGGCAGAGCGCTACCTGATGCTCTTCCTGGGGATTCCAGCCCTGGGAAAGCTCCCCAAGGTATACGTTTTGTCACGAAGCCGGTTAGTGGACCCACTAGGGAGGTAGCTGGCCAAACAACAGGAAACCCCAGAAATACAATGTCCCGCACAAGGGTACCTGGATAGTCCAGACGATGGCCGCAGCTCTGGCACAGATGGAGATGGGTGCAGCAAATAACGCCAAACGTGGCGGATGACACAGGTGTCGCAGGTTGCGCCAGACGTGGCGGATTCCTCCAGACGTGGCAGATGACACAGGACATGGCGGATTCCTCCGGACATGGCATATGACACAGGATGTGGCGGATTCCTCCGGACGTGGCAGATGACACAGGACATGGCACGACCAGATACTAAAGGCACAGCACGGGAAACAGGAACAGGGAACAAGGCACGGGTAAGAACTGGAACGGGAAACACTAAGGGACCATTTGCAAGACAGACTGGGAAAACTAACAACGCTCAGGCAAGTTTTAGAAGGCCTGGGGCCTTCTTATAGACCAGGAAATCGTGGCAGTTGATGATGATGATGACAGGACACAGCAGAACGGAACGGAAGTGAGCACTGGGTCTCCTAGGAAGAAGATGGGGACCAGTGCTCACGGATCCATGGCTGCAGGCGTCGGGAGGTGAGTAAACCTGACGGCCTGCGGCCATGGATACTACACGTTTAATGTGTACCTTTGACAGATGCCATGCAGTGGCATCCGTCACCAGTGGTGTAGCTATAGGGGTCGCACTTGCGACCTGGACCCTAAGCCTGGGGGACCGACAGGGCCCCCGTTGCCACACAGTGCGCTAATGCTAATTCTGTATGTGCTGTGACGCCGGCACTTCCTGGTTACTGGCAGGGCTTCCTTAGACGTCACAGTCACATGGTACACTCAGTGTACCATGTGACCGTGAAGTCACGTGAGGGGCGTTCCAACCAGTGTGGAAGAGCACGGAAGACTGCAGGTGGGCTGCAGAGGGGGCCATAATGTATGTGTATTGTATTGTGCTGTCTGTGTTTGCGGTGGAGAGAGGAGAGGGGGGGCTTTAAATTACAGGCCCCCCTCTCCTCTCCCTACCGCAAACTGCACGATATAATACATTACAAAACGTTGGTCGCAACCCCCTGGGGGTTCGTGTAAAGACCTCCGGGGGGTCGCAACCTGCTCACCGAGGTCCGGGATCCAACTGTATATGCGTCCTTATGACTCAGATACAGTTGAATTTAATGCTGGAGCAAGGAGTTGACGGTTCTTTGCTCCAGCATTCACTATGCACAGACAGGCGCGATTTAGTGACGTCATCGCGCCTGTCTGCGCCGAGTCACTCATAGCGCAGGGAAAAGAAGGAGAAAGATCTCCTCCATTCATTGTAATCCATCCATCCAGTAATTTTATTATTTTTCTATTATCCACATATGGGGGCATTATACTGTATAGGGGGCTGGTATGGTGGAAACTATGGGGGCATTACACTGTGGGGGACAGCTATTATACTTTATGGGGTGTTGATATATTGACATTATACTGTGGGGTCATCCATGGGGGCATTATACTATATGGTGGCAGCTATGGGGGGCATTATATTGTGTGGGGGCAGCTAAGTGGGGCATTATACTGTGGGAGCAGTATACTGTGTGGGGGCAGCTATGAGGGGCATTATACTGTATGGAGGCTGCTATGGGGGGCATTATACTGTATAGGGCAATATGGGCGGTATTATACTGGATTGGGCAGCTATCAGGGGCATTATACTGTATGGGTTCTGATATGGGGGCATTATACTGTATGGGGTCTAATATGGGGGCATTATGCTGTATGGGACAGCTATGGGGGCATTATACTGTATGGGGTCATTATAATGTATGAGGGCAACTATGGGGAGCACTATACTGTGTGGGGGACAGCTATGGGGGGCATTATACGGTATGAGGGAATTATACTGTATGGGGAAGCGATGGGGGGCATTATACTGTGTTGGGCAGCTTTGAGGGGCGTTATACTGTGTTGGGTAATAATGAGGGGCATTATGCTGTATCGGGTCTGCTGAGGGGGCTTTATACTGTGTGTGCAGCTATGGGGGGCATTATACTGTATAGGGGCATTATACTGTAAGGGGGCAACTGTGGGGAGCATTATACTGTGTGGGGACATCTATGGGGGGACTTATACTGTGTGGGGGCAGCTATGGGGACATTATACTGTGTGGGGGGGCAGCTATGGGGGGCTTTATACTGTATGAGGGCCTCTATGGGGGTATTATACTGTATGGGGGCAGCTATGGGAGCATTATACTGTATGAGGGCAGCTATGGGGGTATTAGACTGTATGGGGGGCAGCTACAGGGAGCATTATACTGTATGGGAGCAGCTATGGGGAGCATTATACTGTGTGGGCGGCTATTGGGGCATTATACTGTGTGGGCATCCATGGGGGCTGTTGGGAAAGGCGGCTGGGCATCGCCCCGGCCGGCGGTCTTATGGTGTTGGAGAGGGGTGGGTCCAAGTAGAATTCTTGCACCAGGGCCCATCAGCCTTTAGCTACGCCCATCACACATAGGCTCCCATGTAAAAAAAAATGTATACCGCATGGTATAATTTTTTTTGAGGGATCCCTCAGAATCAAATAGCATAGTACACTCCTTACAAAAAAAGGTATACCGAAGTATACTAGCCTGACGGAGGCCAAAAAGACACTCTTTTGGACTCCGTCGGGCTAACAGAGTCCTATGGAGACGTTTAGCATGTACGTAGGGAGCTTTCCCAATGTGCATGCTAAACGTAGAGCCAAAACGTGATGTGATCATAGGCTAACGCCGCTGCTCTCTGACACTCATTACTCATTACGCTGGTTACTTGTTTCCTGCAGAATTAAGTCTAGACAAAAAAATAGCGAAATACCAGTAGGTGTTTAACAATTCTAGATTAACTATATACATCCCATTTGAAATGGTAAACACAGCAGTGTGGATGTGAGAATGGAGGGACCGTAGTCCCTACAGGGTGGTACCTCAGAGGTCAAAGAGACTCAATACATCAGCCTAAAGAATTGACACAGAAGGGACTCTTATTGCCTTAAAATAACACAGAGCAAAACCTATGGCCATAGCCCTGATTTTGCTGCACACATATTTCTGGCTCCAGTAGATGATTTATAATAGGGCTGAGGTACTTGGAAAAGCCTCAGCTGGACGTTGCCTGCATGCTCTGTTGTAGAGCACTATGATTTCACAGAATATGCTGAATATTAATAGATTCTATTACGCCCATCCCACAAAATATTTAAATAGCAATGATTTATGCAGACACAACACAAAGTCCACCATTTTACACAATAGAAACATTAGTAATTGATCAGATTAGGAAAGAACATCCTGTCATCCTCACAGCACTAGTGTGACCTTCCTGTACCCTGTGCAAATACTATTGTCTGTAATATGTCTGCAGTCATCGGTCGCTTTAGTTTTTTGGGCGGGGTACTTAAAGAGTCTCTGTCACCAGATTATAAGTGCCCTGTCTCCTACATAATCTGATCGACGCTGTAATGTAGATAACAGTAGTGGTTTTTATTTTGAAAAACGATCATTTTTGAGCAAGTTATGAGCAACTTTAGATTTATGCTAATTACTTTCTTAATGACCAACCGGGTGTGTTTTTACTTTTGACCAACTGGGCGTTGTACAGAGAAGTGTATGACGCTGACCAATCAGTGACCAATCAGCGTCATACACTTCTCATTGTTCCAGCCCAGCTTCTTCAACTGCACAATCACACTGTCCTGTGGATCATGCTGGGCTGGAACAATGAGAAGTGTATGACGCTGATTGGTCGCTGATTGGTATATATAGTTGCCTGAACCTATCAACCAGACGGTATTTGTGCTAACACAAATATAAGAGCAGAAGGATGAAACAAGGGTAGCTAGTGAAGGAGTGTTCAAATTTGTGACCAGGTCGGGTTGTGTATGGGCCATGGACTATTTTTGGGTGGCATAGTCTCCTTGAACTAATTAGTTTTAAGGCATGCTTAAAACTGGGACTGTTAAGTGCAAGTCTGATGGTCCAGGGCAGTGAATTTTACAGAATGGGTGCAGCATGGTATAAGTCCTGCAGGCAGGAGTGAGATGATGGAATAAGAAAAGATGAGAGTCATAGGTTATTGGCTGAGAGAAGAAAACAAATGGTTAAACAGAGGTGAGAGAAAAAAAGGTATTATGGTGCAGCATTGTGGAGAGCCTTGTAAACTAGGAGGAGCATTATAGGAGGAGAGTAATTAATAATGAGTGAGTGTTTATATATGTATTCATTTTGTAATAATAGTAGTAATACATTTATTCTTATAATATGTAAATGGATAGTGTACATTGAAAGTATGGCTTTGAAATATATTAAAGTAAAACCCACCCTCTGACGCATAAAATAATAAAATATATGTTATATGTTATATAAATAACAATTCCCTAATATAATGTTATTATTGGCATCCATTCCTTAAGCCACAGTCTCTGCACACTATGACCTTTTATTACAACTTTTAAACCAGGGCTTCTCAAATATTTGCTATTGGGGCCCTACAAGTCTAAACTTGGTGATGCCTGGGCCTCACCAGTGGTCAAAGTCCATAAAAAAAATTCCTGAAAGTAGTATAACATTAAAATCAGTCACGAACATAGTCAGTTATGTTGCTAAACCAGAAATTGGTGCAGCCAGAGAAAAGCCTGCGCGGTATCATCACTTTTATGAAACTGCCTCCCCAACAACTGGAGGGCGACTCACCAGTGAGGTCCATCTCGCAGTTTGAGAAGCAATGTTCTGGACTAGAATCTATTGGCGGACTACAATTTGCTGTTAATGGCACCCTGCATTCCGCTGATTAATCTGCAGGGCAGTGTTTTCATACATACAATTCTCACCGTACTCTGTAACAACATTACATTATGGATTTCAAATTAAGCAACTTCCTAATATATTACCGTATTTCAATGTGCTCTGGGGATGGAGCGTTTGTTTAAAGGGGTTATGCCATTGGCACATCCTTACTAATATGCCCTATTAAGACACATGGGTGTCAAAGAAAATTGTCACCTACTTTATACCCCATTTATAAGCTAGAGCGCAGAACGAAACTGTAGATTCCCCTCTGGCGGACTTGGCATGACCATATATTCTATATTTAAAATCACTTTTAACACACCTAAGGCAAAGAGATATAGTTATCAGTCCCAATTGCTGTATCAACATGTATGGCTCAATAGAGTATGGGGCACAAATGGCGGCCAGATCCACTTATCTACAGTGAAAACGTAAAGGACTGGATGGGAAAAATCCATTATGTTTGATTCTTGTTTCAACTGAGTGCAGCCCTTGACTGAATATCTGGCAGGCCTCGTAAACTTAAATGTAATAAATATCCCATTGATATTGGCGCCATCTATGAAATAATTAACTGATGTATATGGCCAGCTCTAATGAATTATTGCTAACACGGCAATTTTTAATTCAGTTACGTTATTACGGGTATTCTCAGCGTAATTTTACATATGTAACCTGACTCAATACACTGACCTGTAATTCATGAAGCATGGTAACTTTATGCAGTATGGGTGTCATATATTTAACATGTAGTGAAAGCAAAGATTTATTACTTTTACCGCTATGGGCTAACGTGCCCTTGTTAACACAAAGGAAGCCACGAAACAGTCTATTTTAAGAAGGATGCAGACTTAATCACTAGAGGAACACGTGTGCCTTGTAAGACGCAGCCAGGAAAGTCTATGGATCCCAGCCAAATGTGTTTTTAACGGAGGTAATGGTTATCTTGGACACAAGTAGGTGCCTGACCCCATTAGTGTTAAGGGCGGTCTCACTTCCTACTGTAACATAACTGACAGGATCATTTCTGTGTCTAAGATAAGTTATTAGAATTCCTTACTGGTAAAGGAAACCTTAATAATGCAGATTTAAAGCTGAACTGACCCTGGAGGATTTTAAACATGTGATCTATGTTGGATTGTCCATCAAATATTGTAGATTAACAGACGTAGCCATAACCGTCACAGAAACATACACTACATAAAGCTACTTTATACATGTAGAGAACCTTTTGGAAGACAATACAAAATAAAATGTTAAAATGAAATCTGTAATTATGATTTAGAATTTCCAAATTGGTCATATCTGCTGGATAATAAGACTTTTGGGATTCTCATATGTCAGATAAAAAAGGCATTTTATATAGTACACACACACACACACACACATATATATATATATATATATATATATATATATACACACACACACACACACACCAACAGAAAGCAGTGGCACTCACCACGGAAAAAATATCGGGTGCAAAGCAAGTGGTCCCGATCCACAGACCATATAGGTATAAAGAAGAAAATCTTGCCGCACTCCGATTATGAATGTGAAAAAGTGCGGTTTATTCAGCCAACATCAAACAATGAAACGTTTCAGTCCAACATTAGGACCATTATCAAGCATGGTGATACATACACCCACAGTGGTTTTTATAGCATGTGTCCAATGCAGGTAATCAAACTCATTATAATAATAAAAAATATGTAAAATACAATAAAGTGCAATAAAATTGTCATAGGGTATCAAAAAATACATATTGATACAGAAGTGAAAAAGTGGCATAATAATAAAAGAATAAATATTTCATATAAACAAATATATCATAGAGAAAATGCCTAATTAACATATAATTCGATAATCAACAGCTGAGCTGACGATTGAGACTGTACGAGCACTCACCAATCAGAAGCTCAGAGCCTAATTAACATTAAACTAATAAATATAATGTAGTCAGACGATGGTTTCTTAATAGTTCGGCGTTCCTCAATATCCAACGCGCATGCGTCAAAGTGACGGACCCGGAATTGTCAGGTTGCTAGGTAGCAACCTGCTGATCACATGCCTGACAAAAAGGGAACTCAAAGCATCATGTTATTAAGTAACAGAGCACTCATAGCGCATGTCAAGGATCTCATGTAAGCAGAGTATGGAAGCATCTTGTATCTTGTAACAAGCTGTGTCACGAAGCGTGTTAGTGGACCCACTAGGCCGTACCGCCGTAGCGGGAAGGCAGCTGGCCAAACCACAGGAAACCCCAGAAATACAATGTCCCCCACAAGGGTACCTGGATAGTCCAGACGGTGGCCGCAGCTCTGGCACAGATGAGATGGGTGCAGCAGATGGCGCCAAACGTGGCGGATGACACAGGAGCCGCAAGTTGCACCAGACGTGGCGGATTCCTCCGGACGTGGCAGATGACACAGGACGTGGCGGTTTCCTCCGGACGTGGCAGATGACACAGGACGTGGCGGATTCCGCCGGACGTTGCAGATGACACAGGACGTGGCAAATGACACAGGAAGTGGCATTTGCAAGACAGACTAGGAAAACTAACAACGCTCAGGCAAGGATTAGAAGGCCAGGGGCCTTCTTATAGACCAGGAAATCGTGGCAGTTGATGATGATGACGATTTCCTATTTGCGCGCTGGCCCTTTAAGGCCGGGCGCGAGTGTGCGCGCACACCCTACGGGACACAGCCGAACGGAGAGGAAGTGAGCGCTGGCGTCTCCTAGGAGTGAGACGGAGACCAGCGCTCACAGATCCATGGCCAGAGTGAGAGAGGAACTTTTTAATAAGAGCAGGAGCGCTGAGGTTCTCTTCTGGCTCCCAGCACCTCTCCTCAGGACCAAGCCCTCTCCAGTCCACCAAATAGAAAGTCCTTCCTCCTACCCTTGTTAGGGATCTGCCAGGTACTACGTCTAGGTATACTCCTGGGATTAATCAATCCACACCTGAGGCCAGACCTCTTAGACTGACACCGGCTCCCACCAACCAGGGTGGCAGGCTCAGGAGTGGGAGAGCCTATCGCGGCCTGGTCAGTCGGAGTTAGCTCCGCCCCCTGTCAATTATTACCTGCCGTGTTCTCTTCCTCAGTGCTTGTAATTCTTCTGGATTCCTGGCCCCACTGCTGCTTGCTCCAGCCTGCTTCTGCCGTGCTTCTGCCTTGCTGCAGTTCCGCTTAACCTGCTTCGCTTTGCCCCTGGCTTGCTTCCTTCTCCGTGCTCACGTTGGTATACTCCACTTCATCCTGGTCCTGACTAGTCATTCACCGCTCCGTTTCCTCGCGGCGTTCCGTGGGCTACTGCCCCTTCCCTTGCGTGTTCCCTGTTTGTTCTCCCGTGCACTTAGACAGCGTAGGGACCGCCGCCCAGTTGTACCCCGTCGCCTAGGGCGGGTCGTTGCAAGTAGGCAGGGACAGGGCGGTGGGTAGATTAGGGCTCACTTTCCCTTCACCTCCTTCCTGCCATTACATAATTACAAGCCCATACCTAGTCTACCATTTCTCCTACGCTGACGCTATCATGGACCCCCTTGAGACCCTGACCCAGCAGATGCAGGGCCTCTCCCTACAGGTCCAGGCCCTGGCCCAGAGGGTCAACCAGGGTGACGCTGCCTTAGTAGCACCCCTCACCTCACCTCTAGAACCCGACCTCAAGTTACCTGACCGGTTCTCAGGGGACCGTAAGACGTTTCTCTCCTTCCGGGAGAGTTGCAGATTGTATTATCGCCTAAAACCCCACTCCTCAGGTTCCGAGAACCAGCGGGTGGGTATCATCATATCCCGACTCTAGGAAGGGCCCCAAGAGTGGGCCTTCTCCTTGGCTCCTGACGCCCCTGAACTTTCCTCTGTTGATCGTTTTTTCTCTGCCCTCGGACTCATTTACGACGAGACTGACAGGACTGCTTTAGCCGAGAGTCAGCTGGTGACCTTACGTCAGGGTAGGAGACCGGTTGAGGAATACTGTTCTGATTTTAGAAAAGGGTGCGTAGCTTCTCGGTGGAACGACCCGGCCCTAAGGTGCCAGTTTAGGTTAGGATTATCTGACGCCCTGAAGGATCTGCTGGTTAGCTACCCCTCTTCTGACTCCCTTGACCAGGTTATGGCCCTAGCAGTACGACTTGACCGACGTCTCAGGGAACGTCAGCTTGAACGTTTCAATGTGCTCCCCTCTGACTTTTCTGCAATCCCCCCCGTGGTCCCGTCTCCTCGCCCCTCCACGGAGGACTCGGAGGTACCTATGCAACTCGGGGCCTCCATGTCCCCTCGACAACGTAGGGAGTTTCGCAGAATGAATGGTCTCTGCTTCTACTGTAGGGACGACAAGCATCTACTGAACACCTGTCCCAGGCGCAAGAATAAAAAGCCGGAAAACTTCCGCGCCTAAGTGATCATCGGGGAGGTCACTTGGGCGCACAGGTATTTCCCGTTAATGTGAAACGCAATAAAATTTTGCTTCCCTTTCAGGTCTCGTTTGGTGGCCGGTCTGCCACGGGCAGTGCTTTCGTGGATTCTGGCTCATCTGCTAATATCATGTCTGTGGAATTTGCTATGTCTCTAAAAATGCCTTTTATTGATTTACCTTATCCTATCCCTGTAGTAGGTATCGTCTCCACTCCCCTTGCTAATGGTTATTTTACTCAGCATACTCCTGTTTTTTAACTCCTGGTTGGCTCCATGCATTTGGAGCAGTGCTCTGTACTGGTGATGCAGGGATTATCGTCTGATCTGGTATTAGGTCTTCCCTGGTTGCAGTTGCATAATCCCACGTTTGATTGGAATACTGGGGATCTCACCAAATGGGGTAGTGAATGCCTGATGTCATGTCTTTCTGTTAACTCTATTTCTCCCCGGGAGGAGGTAAACACGCTTCCTGAGTTTGTTCAGGACTTCACCAATGTGTTTTCTAAGGAGGCCTCCGAGGTGTTGCCCCCCCATAGAGATTACGATTGCGCCATCGATTTGGTGCCTGGTGCCAAGCTTCCTAAGGGTAGGATATTTAATCTTTCATGTCCTGAACGTGAAGCTATGAGGGTGTATATCCAAGAATGCCTGGCCAACGGTTTCATTCGCCCCTCGACTTCTCCTGTAGGTAAGAAGGATGGTGGTCTTAGGCCGTGCATTGATTATCGTAACCTGAATAAGGTCACCGTAAGGAACCAGTACCCACTTCCTTTGATTCCGGATCTTTTTAATCAGGTTCAGGGAGCCCAATGGTTTTCTAAGTTCGATCTACGGGGGGCATATAACCTTATCCGCATCAAAGAGGGGGATGAGTGGAAAACTGCGTTCAACACACCCGAGGGTCATTTCGAATACCTGGTCATGCCCTTTGGGTTGTGTAATGCCCCTGCTGTCTTCCAGAATTTTATTAATGAAATCCTGAGAGATTACCTGGGTAATTTTCTTGTTGTGTACCTTGATGACATACTGGTGTTTTCCAAGGACTGGTCCTCCCACGTGGAGCATGTCAGGAAGGTGCTCCAGGTCCTTCGGGAGAATAATCTGTTTGCTAAGACTGAAAAATGTGTCTTTGGGGTACAGGAGATACCATTTTTAGGTCAAATCCTCACTCCTCATGAATTCCGCATGGACCCTGCCAAGGTTCAGGCTGTGGCGGAATGGGTCCAACCTGCCTCCCTTAAGGCGTTACAGTGTTTTTTAGGGTTCGCCAACTATTACAGGAGATTTATTGCCAACTTCTCGGTCGTCGCTAAGCCTCTTACGGACCTTACTCGCAAGGGTGCTGATGTCCTCCTTTGGCCCCCTGAGGCCGTCCAGGCCTTTGAGACCCTCAAAAAGTGCTTTATCTCGGCCCCCGTGCTGATTCAGCCCAACCAAGAGGAGCCATTTATTGTGGAGGTTGACTGTGCTTACTTCTCTAGGAAGTTTTCGCCCACGGAGAGTAACTATGATATTGGCAACCGCGAACTTATAGCCATTAAATGGGCTTTTGAAGAGTGGCGGCACTTCCTGGAGGGGGCCAGACACCAGGTAACGGTCCTTACGGATCACAAGAATCTGGTTTTCCTAGAATCGGTGGGCACTATTCTTTACCAGATTTAATTTCTTAGTTACCTATAGGGCTGGGTCCAAGAATATTAAGGCTGATGCTCTGTCACGTAGTTTCATGGCCAATCCTCCTTCCGAGAAGGATCCTGCTTGTATTTTACCCCCTGGTATAATCGTTTCTGCCACGGATTCTGATTTAGCTTCTGATATCGCGGCTGATGAGGGTTCAGCTCCCGGGAACGTCCCTGGGGACAAACTGTTTGTTCCCCTGCAATACCGGCTAAGGGTACTCAGGGAAAACCATGACTCCGCTCTATCTGGTCATCCTGGCATCTTGTGCACCAAACACCTCATTACCAGAAACTATTGGTGGCCTGGGTTGCCTATAGACGTTAGGGCTTACGTCGCCGCTTGTGAGGTTTGTGCTAGGTCCAAAACCCCTAGGTCCCGACCTGCGGGCCTACTACGTTCCTTGCCCATTCCCCAGAGACCTTGGACACATATCTCCATGGATTTTATCACCGATTTGCCCCCATCTCAGGGCAAGTCGGTGGTGTGGGTGGTAGTAGACCGCTTCAGCAAGATGTGCCACTTTGTGCCCCTTAAGAAGCTACCTAACGCCAAGACGTTAGCTTCTTTGTTTGTGAAACACATCCTGCGTCTCCATGGGGCCCCAGTCAATATCGTTTCTGACAGAGGGGTACAATTTGTTTCCTTATTTTGGAGAGCTTTTTGTAAAAAGTTGGAGATTGATCTGTCCTTCTCCTCCACCTTCCATCCCGAAACTAATGGCCAAACGGAAAGGACTAACCAATCCCTGGAACAATATTTAAGGTGTTTCATCTCTAACTGTCAATTCGATTGGGTCTCATTCCTTCCCCTTGCTGAATTTTCCCTGAATAACCGGGTCAGTAACTCGTCAGGGGTCTCCCCATTTTTCTGTAATTTCGGGTTTAACCCAAGGTTCTCCTCCGTTTCCCCTGGTTGTTCCAATAATCCTGAGGTAGAGGATGTTCATCGGGAACTGTGCACAGTCTGGGCCCAGGTTCAGAAGAACCTAGAGGCGTCCCAGAGCGCACAAAAAATTCAGGCTGATAGTAGACATTCTGCTAACCCCCGGTTTGTCGTCGGGGATTTGGTCTGGTTGTCGTCCAGGAACTTGCGCCTTAAGGTCCCGTCCAGGAAGTTTGCTCCCCGATTTATTGGACCTTATAAGATCATTGAAGTCCTCAACCCTGTATCCTTCCGTCTGGAGCTGCCCCCATCCTTTTGCATACATGACGTCTTCCATGCCTCCCTTCTTAAACGCTGCTCCCCGTCCTGGTCCCCCTCGAGGAAACCTCCTGTTCCCGTTCTCACCCCTGAGGGGGTGGAATTCGAGGTGGCCAAGATTATGGACAGTAGGATGGTCCAGGGCTCTCTCCAGTACCTGGTCCATTGGAGAGGATACGGGCCGGAGGAGAGGACTTGGGTACCTGCTCGTGATGTTCACGCTGGGGTATTGATCAGGAGGTTCCACCTTCTCTTCCATACTAAACCGGGTCCTCTTAGTAAGGGTCCGGTGGCCCCTCATAAAAGGGGGAGTACTGTTAGGGATCTGCCAGGTACTACGTCTAGGTATACTCCTGGGATTAATCAATCCACACCTGAGGCCAGACCTCTTAGACTGACACCGGCTCCCACCAACCAGGGTGGCAGGCTCAGGAGTGGGAGAGCCTATCGCGGCCTGGTCAGTCGGAGTTAGCTCCGCCCCCTGTCAATTATTACCTGCCGTGTTCTCTTCCTCAGTGCTTGTAATTCTTCTGGATTCCTGGCCCCACTGCTGCTTGCTCCAGCCTGCTTCTGCCGTGCTTCTGCCTTGCTGCAGTTCCGCTTAACCTGCTTCGCTTTGCCCCTGGCTTGCTTCCTTCTCCGTGCTCACGTTGGTATACTCCACTTCATCCTGGTCCTGACTACTCATTCACCGCTCCGTTTCCTCGCGGCGTTCCGTGGGCTACTGCCCCTTCCCTTGCGTGTTCCCTGTTTGTTCTACCGTGCACTTAGACAGCGTAGGGACCGCCACCCAGTTGTACCCCATCGCCTAGGGCGGGTCGTTGCAAGTAGGCAGGGACAGGGCGGTGGGTAGATTAGGGCTCACTTTCCCTTCACCTCCTTCCTGCCATTACAACCCTTTTGCAGTCCAGGATCTCCTTTACCTCGAATACATTAGAAGGACTGCAGGAAGCATCTGTGGAACTAGAAGTCTTGCTGTAGCGGTTCAGGACCACTGGTTTCAGGAGGGACACATGGAAGGAGTTAGGGATTCTGAGGGTAGGAGGCAGCCGTAGCTTATAGGAGACAGGGTTGATTTGTTGCAGGATCTCGAAAGGATCAAGGAACCTGGGAGCAAACTTGTATGAAGGCACCCTCAAGCGAATGTTCCGAGAGGACAGCCAAACTTCAGTCCCAGGAAGATACTGAGGCGGCTCTCTTCTCTTAGTATCTGCCTTTCGCTTCATGCGATCTACCGCCAGCAAAATAGAGGACCGGGTCTGTTGCCAGATTTGCAGGAAGTCCCCATATGCAGAGTCAGCAGCGGGTACCTGAGATGAAGTTGATACAGGAAGAGGGACTCTGGGATGTTGACTGTACACGATGTGAAACGGAGTGGAAGTGGTGGACTCACTTGTGTGGTTGTTGTAAGAAAACTCGGCCTATGGAAGAAGCTGTACCCAGTTATCGTGCTGTGAAGAGATGAAGTGGCGGAGATAATTTTCCATGATCTGGTTGATCCTCTCAACTTGCCCATTGGACTGGGGGTGATAGGCAGAGGAAAAGTCCAAACTCACATCCAGGAGTTTACAGAGGGCTCTCCAGAACTTAGAGGTAAACTGAACACCCCAATCTGACACGATGTGAAGAGGCAAGCCATGCAAGCGAAAGATGTGTAGAATGAAGAGACTCGCTAGACGAGGAGCATAAGGTAGGCCGGTCAGCGGGATAAAATGAGCCATCTTAGAGAACCGGTCCACCAGCACCCAGACAGTGTTACATCCTGCTGAGGGGGGAAGGTCTGTGACGAAGTCCATCACAATGTGCTGCCAGGGGGCATTGGGTACAGGCAGAGGTTGAAGCAGGCCGGCAGGCTTGGAGTAAGTCACTTTGTTAGAGGCACACACCGTGCAAGAAGAGACAAAGTCCAGAACATCCTTAGGTAGCGTGGGCCACCAGAAGTGACGAGCAATCAGGTCTCGGGTTCTACGGACACCAGCGTGCCCAGCAAGTTTAGAACTCTGTCCCCAGCGGAGAATTCTTCTCCTGTCTGCCAACCGAACAAACGTCTTCCCAGGAGGGATGTCTCTAACCTGCAGAGAATTAGCAGTGACAATGCAGGACGGGTCTATGATGGTCTGAAGGGACTCCACCGTGTCTTCCGTCTCAAACAATCTGGACAGGGCATCGGCCCTCACATTCTTGTCCGCGGGGCGGTAGTCGAGCACAAACAAAAAACGGGTGAAGAACATCGACCACCTGGCTTGACGAGGATTCAGTCTTTGAGCAGACTGAAGGTAAGTAAGATTCTTGTGGTCGGTGAAGATCAGGATGGGGTGAGCAGCGTCCTCCAGAAGATGTCTCCACTCCTCCAGAGCCAATTTGATGGCCAGCAGCTCCCGATCTCCAATGGAGTAATTGCGCTCAGCAGAAGAAAACAGTCTAGAGTAGTAGCCACATACTACTGCCTTTCCTTTGGAGCTCCTCTGGAACAGAAGTGCACCTGCACCAACAGAGGAAGCATCCACTTCCTGCCGAGATACGTCAGGATGATGGAGGATTGAGGCTGAAGTGAAGGCTCTCTTGAGGCTAATAAATGCGGACTCTGCCTCTGGAGTCCACACTTTGGCGTTCACACCCTTCTTGGTAAGGGTCGAGATGGGAGACGTCAGAGAAGAGAAGTTAGGAATAAACTGCCGGTAGAAATTGGCGAATCCCAGGAACCGCTGTATGGCCCTTAAGCCTTGGGGACGTGGCCACTCCAGGACAGCCTTCACTTTCTCAGGATCCATCTTGAGGCCTTGATCCGAGATAATGTAGCCCAGGAAGGGCAGAGAACTCTTCTCAAAGACGCACTTCTCCAACTTGGAGTATAAATGGTTCTCCCTTAATCGTAGTAGAACCTGACGGACATGCCTCCGATGAGTCGTCGGATCTGGGGAGAAAATCAAAATATCATCGAGATAAACAACAACACAGACATAGAGTAGATCCTGGAAGATATCGTTGACGAACTCCTGAAACACTGCGGGAGCGTTACACAGTCCGAAGGGCATCACTAGGTATTCGTAGTGCCTGTCCGGGTGTTAAATGCCGTCTTCCATTCATCACCCCGGCGAATCAGGACTAAATTGTAAGCCCCACGCAGGTCTAGCTTAGAAAAAATGTTGGCCCCTCGTATGCGATCAAACAGCTCAGACATGAGTGGCAACGGGTATTTGTTCTTGATTGTGATCAGGTTGAGGCCCCGGTAGTCAATGCAGGGACGAAGGGATCCGTCCTTCTTTTTAACGAAGAAGAATCCAGCCCCGGCCGGGGAGGAAGATTTTCGTATAAATCCCCTCTCCAGATTCTCTTTGATATAGGCCGACATGGATAGAGACTCAGGCAAGGAGAGAGGATATACCCGTCCACGGGGGAGAGAGGCATTAGGAACCAGTTCAATGGGGCAGTCATAGGTCCGATGTGGAGGCAGCGTCTCAGCCTCCTTTTTGCTGAAAACATCTGCATACTGAGCAAAATGGGGAGGCAGTCCCGCCAACGACTGAGGCAGAGGAGGCTTGACAGGATGGATCTGCAACAGACAACGACCATGGCACTTGGAGCCCCATTGGAGAACCTCTCCAGAATTCCAGTCCAGGACTGGGGCATGTAGTCGAAGCCAAGGCAGGCCCAGTAGAACAGGATTGATGGCCTTGGGCAAAACAAGGAAAGAAATAAATTCAGAATGTAGGACTCCAACCTGGAGCTTCAACGGCTTGGTTTTAGAGATGATGGGGTCAGGCAGAGGCAGTCCATTAACTGAGGCAACAGCCAAAGATGTCTCCAGGGGAACTGTGGGCAACTGAAGATGATCCACCAGCTCTTTCTGGATGAAGTTTGCAGCAGAGCCAGAGTCAAGATAGGCAGAAACTTGATGCATCCTCTCGCCGGATACCAGGGTCACAGGAATAGTCAATTTGGAAGCGAATGCTCTGTTAGATTCCGTTCCACCTAGGGTTGTCTCTCCAACCAATCCTAGGCAATGGGGTATCTCCGGCCTCTGGGGACACAGACGCACAATATGGCTTCCATGGCCGCAATACAGACAAAGTCCAGAAGTGCGTCTGCGTTGTTTCTCCTGGGTAGACAATTTGACATAATTACCCTGAATCGGATCCTCTGGTGGCACGACTGAGGAGGATTGCGGGACAGCAGAATCCAGCCTGGGAAGTTCTCTCCCCCGGAGAACCTCTTGGGAATGTTCCCGGATCCTCATGTCGACACGGGAGGCGAGTAGGATAAGATCGTCCAGGGTAGATAGCAGATCACGAGCAGCCAACTCGTCCTTGATCCCTGAAGACAGTCCCTGCCAGAATGTAGCCACCAAAGCCTCGTTGTTCCAGGTCAATTCAGCAGCCAGGATACGGAACTGGATGGCATACTCGTCCACGGAGAGGTCTCCCTGGTGTAGGGTTAGCAAGGATGCAGCAGCCGAAGAACCTCTCCCAGGTTCCTCAAAGATCGAGTGGAAGGTCCGTAAGAAGCACTGCAAGTCCCGGGTCTCTGGTGGATTGGCCCATGCCAGGGCTTTGCCAGTAAGGCGATCCTGACGTCATCCAAACAGAAGGACCTGGCATGTAGTCTGAAATGGATCAGGCACTGATTCAAAAATCCCCTGCAGGACCTCGGATCTCCGTCATAGCGTGGAGGTAGCGGCAAGAAACACAGGGGGTTGGTACCGGTACAGACAGGAAGTGTAGCAGGAGGAACCGCAGAGACGGGTGCGGTGACGACTGTGGTTGGAGCGAGCAACCGATGGGCTATGGCGTTCACCGACAGAAGGAGCTGGTCTTGTCGTGACTGGAGATCCTCCATCTCAGCCAGCATGGCTTGTGTCGTCAAAGTCTCAGTTTGACCAGCGGGGTCCATGGCCTGAGCGTACTGTCACGAAGCTGGTTAGTGGACCCACTAGGCCGTACCGCCGTAGCGGGAAGGCAGCTGGCCAAAGCACAGGAAACCCCAGAAATACAATGTCCCGCACAAGGGTACCTAGATAGTCCAGACGGTGGCCGCAGCTCTGACACAGATGAGATGGGTGCAGCAGATGGCGCCAAACGTGGCGGATGACACAGGAGCCGCAAGTTGCACCAGACGTGGCGGATTCCTCCGGACGTGGCAGATGACACAGGATGTGGCGGATTCTTGCGGACGTGGCAGATGACACAGGACGTGGCGGATTCCTCCGGACGTGGCAGATGACACAGGACGTGGCAGATGACACAGGAAGTGGCAGATTCCTCTGGATGTGGCAGATGACACAGGACGTGGCAGATTCCTCTGGACGTGGCAGATGACACAGGACGTGGCATGACTTGATACTAAGGCAAAGCACGGGAAACAGGAACGGGGAACAAGGCACGGGTAACAACAGGAACGGGAAACACTAAGGGACCATTTGCAAGACAGACTGGGAAAACTAACAACGCTCAGGCAAGGATTAGAAGGCCAGGGGCCTTCTTATAGACCAGGAAATCGTGGCAGTTGATGATGATGACGATTTCCTATTTGCGCGCGCTGGCCCTTTAAGGTCGGGCGCGAGCGTGCGCGCGCACCCTACGGGACACAGCCGAACGGAGCGGAAGTGAGCGTTGGCATCTCCTAGGAGGGAGACGGAGACCAGCGCTCACAGATCCATGGCTGCGGGCGTCGGGAGGTGAGTAAACCTCACGGCCCGCGGCCATGGACGCTACAAGCTGTTTATGTGAACCACCAAATACAGCATTTACTGTAGGCATATGAACTGGCTAACATTATCCAAAGTGTCCTGGACTAATTCAAAAAGGAAAGGTGGTAAAAAAAAAACACATTTATATACAGGTATAAGTGGGGAATCACAAAGATACAAAATAACATATAGCAAATCAATGTATATAGAATTTACTATATACATATTCGAAGGCAGAGTTTCATGATGGATGAATCAAAGAGTAGAATCCACATGAGGAAATCGGATCCCTGGCCACACATACGTAGTCAGAAGTATCTTCAATCCGGGTGAGTGGAAAAATCGTGTCACACTTTCGTGTCCACGGTCAGGCACACTACAACCACCTATCGTGTACCAGACTTGCAAGTGCCTGCTCCGTAGCGGCTCATTATTGCAACATCATAAAAAAATAATAAATGATAATATATGTATCTTTATTAGAGATGAGCGAACCGGGACAACTGAACCCGGTTTCGGTCCGAACTTCACCGGGTCCGGCCGAACCCGTTTTGACCGAACCCGGTCAAAAATATTATACAAATCGGCAGCCACTTGTCTCTATCAATCGGAATTCACTGTCCAGGGTGCTGAAACAGTTACTGCCGATCAGTTAACTCTTTCAGCACCCTGGACAGTGACTAGCAACGCTGCCGTAATGACGGGTGCACACATGTAGCCACCCGTCATTATGGGGCCTCATGCGCACGACCGTAAAAACACCCGTTATAACGGGTCGTAATTACGACCCGAAATAGCGGGCCCATAGACTTCTGTTAGCCACGGGTACCTTCCCGTTTTCTCACGGGAAGGTGCCCGTGCCGTTAAAAAGATAGAACATGTTCTATTTTTTTATTTTATGGGCCGTGCTCCTATACTTTATAATGGGAGCACGGCTCGGAAAAACGACCAGCTGCCCGTGGCCGGCCGTGCTCATCTCCTGAAATACTCTGTGCTGCCTTAAACTCTGTGGACAGGTCAGGATCCTGTTTCTTTTAAATGCTGCTGGGGAACCCGCTCGATCCACTATATAAGGCTGCGCTACAGTGCAGCATTTAAAAGAAACAGGATCCTGACCTGTCCACAGAGTTTAAGGCAGCACAGAGTATTTCAGGAGATGAGCGTGCAGATTCAGTGCTGCTGTGAACTGTGCTCTTACCATTACGTAACTCTCAGTCTGTTACCTCTCCTCCACTCCTGTCCTCAATAACACCTTCACATGATTGGCAAGTCACCACGTAATGGTAAGAGCAGAGTTCACAGCAGCACAGAGTATTTCAGGAGATGAGCGTGCGGATCTTGTGCAGGGTGGTGACTTGCCAATCATGTGAAGGTGTTATTGAGGACAGGAGTGGAGGAGAGGTAACAGACTGAGAGCTGCGTAATGGTAAGAGCAGAGTTCACAGCAGCACAGAATCAGCACGCTCCTCTCCTGAAATACTCTGTGCTGCTGTGAACTCTGCTCTTACCATTACGTAGCTCAGTCTGTTACCTCTCCTCCACTCCTGTCCTCAATAACACCTTCACATGATTGGCAAGTCACCATGTAATGGTAAGAGCATAGTTCACAGCAGCACAGATTATTTCAGGAGATGAGCGTGTGGATCTTGTGCGGGGTGGTGACTTGCCAATCATGTGAAGGTGTTATTGAGGACAGGAGTGGAGGAGAGGTAACAGACTGAGAGCTACGTAATGGTAAGAGCAGAGTTCACAGCAGCACTGAATCTGCACGCTCCTCTCCTGAAATACTCTGTGCTGCTGTGAACTCTGCTCTTACCATTACGTAGCTCAGTCTGTTACCTCTCCTCCACTCCTGTCCTCAATAACACCTTCACATGATTGGCAAGTCACCACCCCGCACATGAAACGTCATCGCTGGAGGCCGGACAAGAGGAATGTAAGTATGAACGTATTTTTTATTTTTTTTTATTACATTAAAAGTTTATTTTCCGCGCGCCGAGCATGGTACTGTCAAGGTTGCTGAAAGAGTTAGTGCAGCCCATTAACTCTTTCAGCACCCTGGACAGTACCATGCTCGGCGCACGGAAATTACAGGTTCGGTCAGAACTAGTTCGGTCCGAATCGAACTTTTTCATGAAATTCGGCGAGCTAGCCGAACCGAACTTTTCATAAGTTCGCTCATCTCTAATCTTTATTATAGCCCCACTCAACACCACAAAAAAAAAAATATAAAATAACAATATTCCTCATACATGTTAGTCACAGGACATGATATGTATAGCACAAATCAAGCTTCCAATATCAATTCCGTATTCACCTAATTCATGCTATTAAGAATGGTATAGAGTGGTCCTGAAGTCCCAATGTTATCTAAAAAAGAAAGAAGTTTGTTTAGATGTATAAATACATGCATGTATATTATATCAATGTATCACATAACATATCTGAGGAGGACATTGCGAGAAGTACGAATACAGTAATCGGAGACATTATCCAGACGTAACCCTAGCCACATTAAATACCACATTGAGGCCTTGAGGTCCCAATGTATCTAGTAAAAATATCCATTTCAATTCGAATTTGTGTAATAATATATGTCTATCACCTCCTTTGTGATATGAATCCAATATCATGAATTTCAAATCCTTCTCTGTGTGTCCCTGTTCAGCATAGTGTTTCGCTACTGGCAGATCCCGTTTCTTTTTCCTAATGGAGTACCGGTGATTATTCAACCGGGTTTTAAAATCGCAGGTGGTTTCTCCCACATATAGAAGTAAACAGGGACACCATAAAATATAAATAACCCAATCCGAGTCGCAAGTGAGGAAGTGTCTAATGTTGCATTGTCTATATGTAAGGGGATGAATAAATAGATTACCCCTACACATCAGAGGACAATTGACACAATTGTGGCAAGGGAAGTTACCCGGTTTACGTGGTCTGAGAAATGTTTGTTGTCCACCAATGGACACTTTTCCCACCCGTGTTTTTACCAGTTTGTCACGTAAATTTTGTGGTCGCCTATATGACATAAGAGGCGGCTCGTTTAATTCCTCCATATGCTCATAACTGTTTTTAATTATTCACCAGTGCCTATTCAAAATTTCAGAAATATCCCTACTAAGAACGTTATTGTCACGATGCGGGGTGTGGACCCACTGGGCCGTACCGTGTTGCGGGATGGCAGCTGTCCAAACAGGTATAGTACAGTCTATAGTCCAGAAAGGGTACCTGTGGCAACTCGGACAGTAGCAAGGCAGGTTCGGCTGGGACCATGCAGCAGGTAGACTTCAGGCGTGGAGTAGCAGAACACGACAACAGCTTCAGCACGGCACTTGTCCAGGACAACACGGAATACAGGATACAGGATACAGGAAACACTTGGGAACTGGAAGACACTAGGAGACAATTTGCAAGACAAACTTTGGGTAACGAACAATGCTCAGGCAAAGAACAAGAGGGCTGTAGCGTCCTTGGCCGCGGGCCGTCGGGTTTACTCACCTCCCGACGCCCGCAGCCATAGATCCGTGAGCGCTGGTCGCAATTTCCTTCCTAGAAGATGCCAGCGCACACTTCCGCTCCATTCTGCTGTGTCCCGTAGGGTGCGCACGCTCATGCCCGGCCTTAAAGGGCCAGTGCGCGCACAAAGGAAATCGTCATAATCCTCAACTGCCATGATTTCCTGGTCTATAAGAAGGCCCCAGGCCTTCTGATCCTTGCCTGAGTGTTGTTAGTCTATCCCAGTCTGTCTTGCAAATGGTCCCTTAGTGTTTCCCCGTTCCAGTTGTTACCCGTGCCCTGTTACCCTTTCCTGTATCCCGTATTGTTCTTGTTCCTGTGCCTACCAGTGTTGGAGTCGTGTCTACTGCACCTGCTGTCGTTTGCCACGTCCAGTGTCTTCTGCCACGTACAGTGTCTTCTGCCACGTCCAGTGTCTTCTGCCACGTCCAGTGTCTTCTGCTACATCGGATACTCCCCGCCACGTCTGGCGCTACCTGCCGCACCGGCCTCCATCTGTGCTGAAGCCACAGCCACCGTCTGGACTAGTTCAGGTACCCAAGCATTGCTATCTGCTATTGACTTTCGTGTAGACTGTGACCTGGTCAGCTGCCTCCCCGCTACGGCGGAACGGCCTAGTGGGTCCACATACCCTGTGACCGTGACAAGGGCAGAGCCCTTTTTATAGTCCAGTAGCATTTTGGGCTTGATGCAGACTCCCTGCAATTATGTGCGCACTGGCCCTTTAAGACCATGCATGCGCGGGCGCCCTCCGGAGACAGTCTCGATACCAGGAAGTGAGTGTCGGCGCCTCACAGGGAGACGACACAGCAGGGAACTCACATGTCCATGGCCGCAGCCGTCGAGGGGTAAGTCAGAACGACGGGCCGTGGCCATAGACGTTACAGTTATAAGTGGAAATAAAAGTAATTTGTTTTTGTCTAAGGTGTCTCAATGTATTAAACAATCTCTGTCGTGGAATGATACTGATCTTATCCTTATGTTTCTGTAACAGCTGTCTCGGATACCCTCCCTGTAAAAAATTGGAGATCATCTAGTCAATAGATTGATTCAAGTCAGTTTGGTCATCCACAATGCACTTAACCCTGATAATTTGACGGAATGGCAATGATCGTAACATATTCTTAGGATGGCAGTTTTCAAATCTTAAAAGTGTGTTACGGTCAGTACCTTTTGTGTACAACCCAGTTGTTAATATATTTTCCTCAATTGTAACTGTAACATCCAAAAATTGGATCTTTTCTCTAGAATGTGTCATGGTGAATTGTATATCCTTGTCTATCCCATTGAGAAAGTGATGTAAAGAAATTAAAGAAGTTTCAGCGTCCGTCCAAATGAGGAAGATGTCATCTATGTATCGCCACCACCCCAAAACATGAGTGAAGGTGGGACACATAGACAAAAATCTCCTCCATCATGTCCATGAAAATATTGGCATAAGTGGGGGCCATGTCGGACCCCATTGCCGTGCCTTTGAGCTGAATATAATATTTATCCTCAAAAATGAAATAATTGGATGTCAGAATGGGGTTCAAAATAGAAATAATCACCTCACACGATGATGCTTTATAGTCTGATGTGATAAGTTTGCGTCTAACTGCCTCAATACCCTTGTCGGGATAATAGATTTATAGAGAGATCCATATTGAAGGACAATAAAAGTGACCCCCGAGGTGGTGTCATCTGTTTAACTTTGTGTAGAAAGTCCGAAGTGTCCCTAATATAAGATCTAGTCTCAACAACAAAATGTCTAAGAGCTCTGTCCACAAATATAGAAATGTTATTCAACAAAGAGCCCCTCCTTGATACGATGGGACGACATGGGGGATTCACAAGACTCTTATGTATTTTGGGGAGCAAATAAAGGCAAGGAGTATTCGGATGGTCAATAATAAGAAAAGTTTGGAATGCCTGATCAATGATACCGTTATCAAATGCTTGGGTTATAAACATTTTAATTCTTTTTTCTATATCCCATCTAGGATCATGATTTCATCTATAAACATCTGTGTCATTCAACTGTCTATATGCCTCACTGGTGTAAGTGCTGGTGTCACTTTGACGCATGCGCGTTGGATATTGAGGAACGCCAAACTTTTAAGACACCATTGTCTGACTACATTATTTTCATTCGTTTAATGTTAATTAGGCTCTGAGCTTCTGATTGGTGAGTGGTTCTACAGTCTCAATCTTCAGCTCAGGTGTTGATTATCAAATTATATGTTAATTAGGCATTTTCTCTATGATATATTTGTTTATAGGAAATATTTATTCTTTTATTATTATGCCACTTTTTCACTTCTGTATTAATATGTATTTTTTGATATCTTATGACAATTTTATTGCACTTTATTGTATTTGACATATTTTTAATTATTATAATGATTTTGATTACCTGAATTGGACACATGCTCTATAAACCACTGTGGGTGTATGTATCACCATGCTTGATAATGGACCTAATGTTGGACTGAAATGTTGCTTTGTTTGATGTTGGCTGAATAAACCGCATCTTTTCACATTCATAATCGTAGTGCTGCAAGATTTTCTTCTTTTTATATATATATATATATATATATATATATATATATATATATATATATATTATTGTATATCTATCTATCTATCTATCTATATACACCGTGTTCCAAATTATTATGCACATTGGATTTAAGTGTCATAAACATTTAATTATTCGTTTTTTAATTAAACTCATGGATGGGCTCTTTGGATCATTGTAATCAATCTCAGACACCCGTGATAATTAGTTTGCCAGGTGTGCCCAATCAAAGGGAAAATATTTAAGAAGGACGTTCCACATTATTAAGCAGGCCACAGGTTTCAAGCAATATGGGAAAGAAAAAGGATCTCTCTGCTGTCGAAAAGCGTGAAATAGTGCAATACCTTGGACAAGGTATGAAAACATTAGATATTTCAAGAAAACTTAAGCATGATCATCGTACTGTGAAAAGATTTGTGGCTGATTCAGAGCACAGACAGGTTCGTTCAGATAAAGGCATAATGAGGAAGGTTTCTGCCAGACAAATAGGATTAGGAGAGCAGCTGCTAAAATGCCATTACAAAGCAGCAAACATGTATTTGAAGCCGCTGGTGCCTCTGGAGTCCCGCAACCTCAAGGGGTAGGATCCTCCAGAGGTTTGCAAGTTTGCATAAAGCTATTATTCGGCCACCCCTAAACAATGCTCACGAGCAGAAACGGTTGCAGTGGGCTCAGAAATACATGAAGACTAATTTTCAAACCGTGTTGTTTACTGATGAGTGTCGTGCAACCCTGGATAGTCCAGATGGACGGAGTAGTGGATGGTTATTGAATGGCCACCATGTCCCAACAAGGCTGCGACGTCAGCAAGGAGGTGGCGGAGTCATGTTTTGGGCTGGAATCATGGGGAGAGAGCTGGTAGGCCCCTTTAGGGTCCCTGACAGTGTGAAAATGACCTCTGAAAAGTACGTAGAGTTTATGACTGACAACTTTCTTCCGTGGTACAAAAAGAAGAACCGTGCCTTCCGTAGCAAAATTATCTTCATGCATGACAATGCACCATCTCATGCTGCAAAGAATACCTCTGTGTCATTGGCTGCTATGGGCATAAAAGGAGAGAAACTCATGGTGTGGCCCCCATGTTCCACTGACCTCAACCCTATTGAGAACCTTTGGAGCATCCTCAAAGCAAAATATCTATGAGGGTGGGAGGCAGTTCACATCAAAACAGAAGCTCTGGGAGGCTATTCTGACATCCTGCCAAGATATTCAAGCAGAAACTGTCCAAATACTCACAAATTCAATGGAGGCAAGAATTGTGAAGGTGATATCAAAGAAGGGGTCCTATGTTAACATGTAACTTGGCCTGCTAAGTTTTTTTTATTGAAAGAGCTTTTGATTTCTGTAAATATGACCTCCTGATGCTGCAGATTCAACAAATTACCATTTTAGTTCTCTTTACAACCTTTAAAATGTTTTGATCTCTGTTGTGCATAATAATGTGAAACAGTGCATTTTGAGTTTTTTACTTCTAAAAAAAAATCTGTTATCATTAGGAGATTTGTTCAATAAAATTTGCATTATACTCCAACGGTTGATGGCTTGAAGATTATACTGACTGTCATTTGCATCGACTATTTAGGAAATTCAGCAAAAAATAACATTTGCATAATAATTTGGAATGCAGTGTATACCCATAAATAGCATAGTACATTTTTAATCCTGATATTTTTGCAAACACAAAAATAGTTCTAAATGGAATTTTATTCCAGAATTGTTATGGGAAGAAGCAAAATAGAAAAACATTTTCTGCAATAGAAAATCTGTTCCATTCATCTGAATGGAACTTGCAGAAATCCATACACTTGCTGCAGAAACAACCACATTCAGATGAATGGAACCAATTTTCAGTCTCAGAAAATTTCTGCAACAAAATCTGCTGCGTGTGAATCTACCCTAAGGTTCCAGCAGCTGACAGTCCAAAAATAGCCAGTGACCTGCACTCAGACAGGGAGGGACCTTTATAACACTTTCTGGATCATGATCAGAATGCCAGAACTAAGCAAATGCCATAACTACTATTACGCTTACACAACAAATACGGAGAAGAGTTGGAGCAAGTGGAATATAGCTCTACATAATAACTTATTGGGCCTAGTTCACATGGAGTTTTTGCAGGCAGAAAAAAATCTGCTTTTGAAGCAGATTTTGAACTGCCAGCATTGTTTTAAGAATTTTTTTTTCAGGTTTCTTTTGTGTGGCATTTTTTGCTAGCCATTGAATCTAATGCAAGAACCGCGGGCAAAAACAACAACAAAATAAACGCACAGTTTTTTCTGCCTCCCATTGATTCCAATGGCAGGTCAGAGGCGGAGATCGCTTGAAGATAGAGCAAGTCGCTTTTTTTCTCCACAAGCGGCCAAAAGCCGTATGGGGTAAAAAAGCCTCTGCCTCCTATTGAAATCAATCGGGGGCGATTTTGACATTTATTGTGCCAACCCTTACATTTCAATGATAGCACAGGCCGTACTAAAATATAAGGGAGGCCAGCATGACATAGCTAGGAGGCAGGATAGTGAAAGAGGGTCACAGGGGTGTGATGGGGTCAACTGTATGGGAAGGGGTGGAAAGGGTGTGGTGATGAGTGGAAAGAGTTCGGGCTTAGATAGTAAAGCCTAGATGGGCTGTTTTCTCGGTCTTCCTGAGTGAGGGAACGGCAGAGGTAGCAGCACTTCTCATTGCGCTCCTCAGATAGTTTTGGTCTGTTTTTATCCCCGTTCCTCTCTTTTATTACCTCATTTCTGACGGTGTCTGTAGCTGCCCTGATGGAATGGCTGCAGGCAGCCGCCGTAGCCCATAGCCCGGAGGGGGGGGGGCTGGAGGAGCACGTGGCTGTATTGGTTGGGAAGCCTGCTTCACCAGCCTTGTAGGGCCCCGCCGGAGCTGGCGCTCTCGGAGCTGGTCCGGCTCAGCCCCGAGATGACCCCTCGATCTCAGTGCCGCATATGGAACCCCTAAGGGGACCCTCCGACCTTGGCCTTCAGTGGCTCAGCAGCTGCAAGGAACGCCAGACCCGCAGCGGAATCCGGACCTGTGGCAGAGATCTGTGGACGCGGGAAGCCTCAGGCCCACTCTTCCGCTCACCCCTCCCACTGACTCCTGTACTGCTATAGACTCGGCCAGGAGCACGGCTGCTATCAGTGATGTGCCAGCTGATGGCGGAGCCCGGCAGAGAGACCGGCGGAGTCCGCAGGGCCGGCAGGGTGTGTCGGGAGGTTGCAGACCATGCTCGGTGGTGCTGCAGTGATCAGGATGGCAGCAGACGGCTGGCCATTCATCAGCGACAGTGACCGGATCAGACGTGGTCCCAGGAGGGATCATCACAATCGGGATCTGGGGCCGCCTCGAAACTCGGACTCTGTTGGCAGTTCAATGAGGGCAGGGTAAATTTGGAGCAGCTTGTAATTTAAACCACATCTGCTCCCATTGCAACAGCACGTCGCATGGAGCCTCTAAGTGCCTTAGAAAGGGGAAGCGCCAATGGGGTGGGGGGTCTGCAGCTGGTCATGGGGGAGACTCCGGTAAAACTGAAAAAGATGGTCCGGTTTCGAAATAATTACCCGGATAGGGCTAGGGCTGCGTTGTTATTGGACGGTTTCAGGGTGGGTTTTCGGATCCCCTCGCCTCCACACTCGGTCCCTTTCACTACCAAAAATTTGAAATCCGCTTATCAATATAAGGAAGTGGTGGCTAAAATTTTAGGGAAGGAGGTATCCTTAGGGAGGATGATGGGGCTTCTCGCGTCGCTTTCCATCGTGGATTTGGTGGTTTCCACATTGCGTGTGGCACCCAAGAAGGAAGCGAACAAGTTTCGGGTAATTTACCACCTGTATTACCTGGTATGGTCACATGGAAAAGGGGCTTTGATGGCAAAAACCGACATCAAAGCGGCCTTTCAACTGTTACCAGTTCACCCTGACACCCTTTGGGACAGGGGTTTTTATGTTGATAAGTGTTTTCCCATGGGGTCTGGTTTACGGCGGGAGACCTGATTCGGCGTTCATTAGCCGGCGGTACATGGGTGGCTTATTCAGCATGCTGGAGATAGTGGGAAGAAGGGGTAAGGTCTCTGGGTGGTATTGAGTCAGGCGTGGACAGGTTGGTGGCATTATTGTTTCTCTTTGGATACGGCGTGGAGACGGGTTGGCCGGTGTCCCGCGTAAATAGTTTTGTCCGCCCTTGCTTTTGGGTTTAAGCTTCAGGGTAGGAGGTAGGTTACCAAGGATTTTTTTGTAGGTCAGGCGTTGAAGGGTTTTCGCAGGGGCCATTTATGCCACGACCGTCGGCGACCTGTTTCCTTTGATTTGCTGCTCCAGTTAGGCAGGCTGGTGGATTCGGTTTGTTGTTCCCCATACGAGGCGCAGCTTTTTTTGGGCGTTCCCGCTAGCATTTTTTGGTGCACTTATGCTAGGGAAATTAGTGATCTTTACGACGATCGTCTGGAATTTCTTCTTCGTCATTCTAAGACGGATCAATTGGGGAGGGGGAAGAGGGTAGTGCTTTTTGAAGTATCCGGGGTGTCTGTTTGTCCCATCAGTTGTCTTTGGGCTTTGATATCGGTGCACGAGGGCAGGACACCCCACTGTTGCGGCATGTGGACGGTTCCTTCCTGCCTTGTTTTCAGTTAAGTGCAGTTTTCAAAAGGTGTTTGGAGCATGGGAGCATTAATGCAGCAGATTTCTCTTCCTATTCGTTCCGCATTGAAGCGGCCACTGAAGTGGTGAGGTGGGGTTTGGACGATGCTGGGGTTAGGCGCATAGGTCGGTGGGAATCTTTCATATGTGTGTCCTCACTTTATCTGACAGTCTGTACAGCCAAATCCCTCTCCTAAAGTCCCCCATCTTTTGGTGCATGTTGGTGGGATGTTTTTTGATGAACTTGGCTGTTTTGTTATTAACCCCTTCCCGCACCTTGACGTAACTGCACGTCAATGTGTGCAGTAAGTTCGCGCACCTTGACGTGCAGTTACGTCTGTGCTTTGACAGTTAACCGCCGCGCGGCGCTACACCGCAGCGGCGGTTAACTGTGCAGGGCGTCTGCCCTGCATTCCCCGTTGCCGATCAGCGGCCTATCGCCGCTGATTTCGGCAGTTAACCCCTTAATTGCGGCGTTCGATTTGAACGCCACAATTAAGGTGTTTAGCGCCAATCGGCAGCCCCCATGTGAAATCACGGGGGCTGGCGATCGTACCCATGGCAACCGGACGCCAGACAATGCTGTACACCCCGGCCCTGCCACACAGTGTACAGCGATGCCATTCGTCAGAATGGCATCAACTCCTCCTCCTCACATGCACTCTGCGCTGTGAGGAGGAGGAGATAGAGCGCAAGCTCCGTACATCCCGGTGATGGCCGTGTATTACCCGGCCCCATAGACTTCTATGGGAGCCGGGCGGCCGGGTACCCGGGTGAAGATAGAGCATGTCCTATTTTTTGACGGCCGGTTTTCCCGGCCGTCAAAAAATCGGTCGTGTGAATAGCCCCATTAGGGGTCTATTATTCCTAATGCCGTGTGTCCGCTGCGTAAAACTCACGACATGTCCGATATTTGTGCATTGTTCGCGCATCACGCACCCATTGAAGACAATGGGTGCATGAAAATCACGCCCAGCACTTCCGCAGCAGTATAAACTATGAATGAAAACAGAAAAGCACCACGTGCTACAAACATACAAACAGAGTGTCATAATGATGGCGGCTGCGCGAAAATCACGCAACCGCGCATCATACGCTGCTGACACACGGAGCTGTTATGGACCTTTTGCATGCGCAAAACGCCACGTTTTTTGCGCGTGCAAAAAGCACACGCTTGTGTAAATCCGGCCTTAGGGTAGGAACACACTAGGCATGAACACTGCAGATTTTATGCAACACATTTTATTCTGGAAAATCCGCAGCGTATTACAGTCGCAGCAGAGTGGATGAGATTTGAACAAATCTCATCCACACGCTGCAAAAAAAATTGACCTGCAGTGTGGCTTTTTAAGCCGCAGCATGTCAATTTATTCTGTGGAATCGCTGCTCCTCTGTTGCGGAAATGCTGCGGTTCTGCCGCAAAAATCACAAATGAGAAAAAAAAAGGTACTTTTTTAATTTATAAAAAAGTTTAGACTTGCCCTGGCGACACGATCCTCTATTCTTAGCGCAGCCCGGCCTCCTGTCATGACGTTTCATCCCATGTGACTGCTGCAGCGGTCACATGGTCTACAGCGTCATCCCAGGAGGCGGGGCTACGTTCAGTAGAGAGAGATTCGTCACCTAAACTACGGCCAGGGTAAATCTAAACTGTTTTATAAATTTAAAAAAGTGCCTTTTTTTTTTTCTCATTTGTGATTTTTGCGGCAGAACCGCAGCATTTCCGCAACAGAGGAGCAGCGATTCCACAGAATAAATTGACATGTTGCGGCTTAAAAAGCCAAAAGCCACACTGCAGGTAATTTTTTTTTGCAGCGTGTGAATGAGATTTGTTCAAATCTCATCCACTCGGCTGCGACTATAATACGCTGCGGATTTTCCACAATAAAATGTGTTGCATAAAATCCGCAGTGTTCATGCCTAGTGTGTTCCTACCCTAAGGCCGGATTTACACGAGCGTGTGCTTTTTGCGCACGAAAAAAACGTGGCGTTTTGCGCATGCAAAAGGTCCATAACAGCTCCGTGTGGCAGCAGCGTATGATGCGTGGCTGCGTGATTTTCGCGCAGCCGCCATCATTATGACACTCCGTTTGTATGTTTGTAGCACGTGGTGCTTTTCTGTTTTCATTCATAGTTTATACTGCTGCGGGAGTGCTGGGCGTGATTTTCACGCACCCATTGACTTCAATGGGTGCGTGATGCGCGAACAATGCACAAATATAGGACATGTCGTGAGTTTTACGCAGCGGACACACGCTGCGTGAAAATCACTGACAGTCTGCACGGCCCCATAGAGTAACATAGGTCCGTGCGAGGCGCGTGAAAATCACGCTCGTTGCACGGACGTATTACACGTTCGTCTGAATAAGCCCTAACAATAAGGCCCAGTTCACAGAGTTTTTGGGCCTTGATATTGACTCGGACACTGCGTCAGAATCGGCACCAAAAAACTTCCAAAACCGCCTCCCATTGATTTAATCTGAAATCAATGGGAGCCAGTCGCGGAAAAAAGAAAAAGCAGCACGTACTTTCTTGCCGCGGTTCTGCCTCTGACCTCCCATCGAAATCAATTGGAGGCAGAAAATGCATTTTTCGCTGCGTTTTTTTGTCTGCTGTCCTCAATCGCCGTGGGCAAAAAAACGCAGCAAAAAACGCGGCAAGATAGTGTGGGCAGGTCAAAATCTGCCTCAAAATTCGGTGCGCGGTTCCAGGCGGTCGCGGGTGCGCGGGCGGTCGCAGGTGCGATCGGTCGCATGGGCGGCGGTGTTTGACGGCCCCCATGACGACCCCCATGCTACCCAGGGCCGCCATCAGGGGGGGTATTAGGGGTACTGATGTGAGAGGCCCGGCCAAACCTAATCGAAAGGGGGGCCCGCAGCTCACAACATTCTTTTGGTGAAAATTGGTGAACATTCTTTTTTTCTACGAAAGGCAAGTCGCGGCAGTTGCCGGGCCCCCCTTTCAATCGGTTTGGCCGGGTCTCTCACATCAGTACCCCTAATACCCCCCCTGATGGCGGCCCTGGGTACCATGATATAGTGCTGGACGGAGTACCGTTAACAGGTGGTGCCATGGTAGGGGGGCCCAGAAAATTTAGCTGTATGGGGCCCTGAAATTCCTGATGGCGGCCCTAACTTTTGGTCCTGGTATTCATGTGAATTTTACTTTGACACGTATCACCTACTTAAACACTGTTGCAGACCAAGAACACCCAATCATGGCAACAGTATTCCCTAATGGCGGTAACCTTTTTCAGTAGGATAATACACCCTGCCACACTGCGAAAATTGTTCAGGAATGGTTTCAGTAACATGACAAAGAGTTCAAGGTGTTGTTTTGGCCTCCAAATACCCCATTTCTTTTTTTTATCAAATCTGTTTTTATTAGTATAAAAGTACAAATTACAATACAAAACTGACACTACAGTTACCTGTGTCATACAAAAACATTGGATTATTGCCATTCAGTTGGACTTATTTAACATGTGCTAGACGAAAGGAAAAGGTAAATAAAAAGAGGAAAGAAAAAATACTTTTCTAATGTGAGCAATGGCATCCACTTGTATCTAACACATGGCTAACATGAGTTTCTAAAAAACATCAACGATGTGTTTCGATTTACTCAATGTATTAACACATTTCACATATCTTTAGTGATAAATCCATACGACTGCAGTAATTTCAGTTAAGACCACATAACATATGATTTTTGGGTAACATGAGGAAAGACAGAATGGAACAGTAGGGAAGGGTAGTACAAGGGGATAGTTATGGGTAAGGATGTGGATAGGATTTCAGCAATACCTTACAATAAAAAAATAAAATAAAAAATCATAAACTTAGGAAATTGTTCTCATTAGATCATCTCTATGTTGCAACCAAGGAGACCATATTTTCACAAACTTCTCGTAAGTATCTTCCACTCTGTTAGAAAGTTCTTCCATGCGACATATTTGATTAACTTTGTCTATCCATTGACTTACAGAAGGAGCAGTAGGTTGTAGCCAATACAAAGGAATTAACATTTTTGCTGCCGCTAACAGATGCGTATGTAAGTACTTTTTGGACATAGTCATAGAGTTTGAAGGGAGCCCCAACGCTATGTTCTCTAACGACAGAGCTACATCTGTATTACATATCAAGTTAATGTTTCTTTCTATTTGTGACCAAAAGGATCTAACCTGAAGGCAAGTCCACCAGATATGTGACAAAGAACCCTCCTGTGACTTACATCTCCAGCATAGAGCATTTGGGGCAAAACCCATACGATAAAGATTTTGCGGAGTTTTGTACCATCTGGTGAGCAATTTATAATGGTTCTCCTGTAGTTTTACACACCTAGAGAATCCATGTGAGTTGCACATTACCATATTCCTCTCCTGATCCGACAGCCGCAGTCCGAGCTCCGCTTCCCACGACGCTATGAAGGATGGCAAATCCCTCCCCTCCATTGCTGAAAGTTGGTAATAGATCTTAGACATTTTATGTTTATTCCCTCTATGAGTAGCTAGAAGCTTCTCAAACCATGTGAGCTCTCTAGTTGTCTTGTGATCTTTTAAAAATTTAGTACATGCCATTTGTATGTGATGGATCTGAAGAAAATTAAGCTTCAAAGCCTCACCATGCATCATAGACTGGATCTCCTCTGCTGTAGGTACTCTATTGTCTAACATAAAGTCTCTAATCTGAATTCCTGCAAAACATTTCCATAAGTCTGAGCTATATCCGTTCCCCAATTTAAGAAGTTTAGGTAATGCCGCTACTGGAAGTATTGGTGACGGTTGAGGCAACACCTTCTCTGTCAAGCCCACCTTAGCCCAGACCGCTAAAGTGCCTTTCATTAAAGGATTCCTCATAGCTCCTATGTCTTGTTGGCTCGGCACCCAAAGAACTCCTAATGGATTATCTACTCCGCCTACTGCGTCCCTAGATAGCCCTCCCTGCTCCTCCGACTCTGCTGCCAGATCTAACCATCTTTGTAGATGTATAGCTTTGTAGTAACCCTCTATATCTGGAAGTCCCATTCCTCCTTGACGTTTGCTCCTTGTGAGATTGCGGTATGATATCCGCGGCCTTCTTTGTTTCCACAAATATTTTGAAAACATTTGTTGTACTGTCCTGAAGAAAGTTCTTGGTAAGAGAATTGGAACCATATTCATAATGTAAAGCACCACAGGTAGGATATAGGTCTGTAGCAGATTCCTTCTGCCCATCCACGATATGTATGGAATATTATAGGCAGAAAGAAGTTCTTTTATCTTCCGAAGGAGCGGTTGATAATTTAATTTGTATAGTGCATTTAAATCTGCGGGTAGTTGAATACCTAAGTATTTCACAGATTCCGAGGGCCATTGGAATTCAGAAGCTGAAGCCAATCCCCTCACCTGTCTCTGCGGTAGGGTTACATTAAGAATTTCTGACTTAGTATAGTTTACCTTGAAATTAGACACCATTCCATAGCTGTGAAAGGTTTCCAAAATAACTGGGATAGCGCTCTCTGGATTTGTGATGGTAAGTAGCATATCATCAGCAAATGCGTGAACCAAGTGCATTTTTGAGTTTATATTTAAGCCCTCAATTCGTGTATCCTGCCTCAAGGCCTGCAAAAGAGTCTCCAGAGTCAGAATGAATAAAGACGGTGAGAGGGGGCATCCCTGTCTTGTGCCATTCCCAATTGAGAAGGAGGGAGACAGAACCCCATTCACCCGTATCTTCGCCGATGGCTTGCTATATAGCGTAAAGATCGCTTTGATAAATGGTTCTGGGAATCCAAATTTAGCTAGTGTAGCTGTCATAAAGTCCCATGCCACTCTATCAAATGCCTTCTCTGCATCTGTACCTATGAGCACCAGGGGTGTTTTTGAATCGTGCGCTTTCTGTATGCAATTCATCAGGCGAATGGAGTTATGTCTACCCTCCCTACCTGGCACAAAACCTTTCTGATCCAAATGCACTAAAGTATTTAGGAACTTTCTTACACGCGTGGAGAGTAATTTAGCCCATATTTTAAGGTCCAGGTTTAAAAGAGATATAGGCCTATAGCTAGAACATAAGAGGGGGTCTTTTCCTTCCTTAGGCAGTATCGTGATATACGCTTCAAGTGACTGTGCCGTTAATTTATTTCCTCTTAGCAACTCATTATAAGCTTTGACCAAAGGAGGTAATAATATATCTTTAAATTTTTTATAATATTTGATAGTTAGCCCGTCTGGCCCTGGGCTCTTCCCTGAGGGAAATGAATATAACACTTTTGACACCTCCGCCAAAGTAACCGGAGTCATAAGTTCCTCCGCATCTGCGGCCGAGATTGTAGGTAGTGTTAATGGCCTCAAAAAATCTTCAATCTGCGTAGATCTGGAGATATCTGAGTTCAAGGAAGGGGCCGGGATATTGTATAAACTCGAGTAGTATTCACTAAAAACTCCTGCAATGTCCTCAGTATTCGTGTATGCATTTCCTCCTGATGTTTTAATCCTATGAATAAAGGCCTTTTCTTTTTTCTTTTTGATCAGTGCCGTCATTAACTTTCCCCCCTTATCTCCGTGCGCGTATAACTTCTGGTGATAGTGCACCATATTAGCTGCCAGCTTTTTATTCAAGGAATCTTTTAAATTATTCCGAAGAATTTGCAATTCCAATTGTAACTTTTTGGTTGGGGTATTTTTGTGTATCTTTTCCGTCTCTGCAATTTGCGATAGCAACAATAATATTCCTTTCTCCCTCTCTCTCTTTACTTTAGTTCCTAGTGAGATTAATATGCCCCTGATGTATGTCTTATGCGCTTCCCATACTATAGTGCCCGACACATCGTCTGTGGCATTCATTTCAAAGTAGGTTTGTAATGACTCGGTCAATGTCTTGGACAAATCCGGTAAATCCAATAGGGCTTCATTTAGCCTCCATGTCCACTCTCTAGGAGACAGCTCAGCTACCTTCAACGTAATAAACGTTGGTGCATGATCTGAGACCGTAATCTGTCCAATACTGGCCGACTCCAGTGATGATATAAAATGTGCATGTATAAGCAGGTAATCCAGTCTCTGATGGGAACGGTGAGGGTGAGAAAAAAAAGTATAATCTTTTTGTGTAGTATGCAGAATTCTCCATGAGTCATGTAAGTTAAATTCTTGTAACTTATTTAAAAGCTTCCGTCTACCAATCTGTGGAATGGTTGACTTTTGTGTTGAAGAGTCTAGCTCTGGATTAATAGTTAAATTTAGATCTCCCCCAATAATAATAGGGCCTTCTGCAAAAGCTCTCAATTCTTCCAAAGTGTGAAGTAACCATGGAACCTGAGATTTGTTGGGAACATACACATTCGCTAAGGTGCATGTGAGTGCCCCCAATTTACCTTTGATAAATAAAGCTCTGCCATCCTTCGCATCGTGCCTCGCCAGGAGTACAAACGGTAGGTCTCTATGTAGCGCTATGGAGACTCCTCGAACTGCAGAGCCCGAACTGCAGCTATGGAACCACGAAGAAAAATAGTTAGTAGGTAATTTAGGTATTTTTTCAGCCTTAAAATGTGTTTCCTGTATAAAGGCTACAGATACTTGCTCCCTTTTTAACAGCGTTATTATCTGGTTCCTTTTCTGAGGCGAGTTCAGCCCATTAGTGTTATAAGTCGCTAGCTTTATTGTCGCCATTTGTGTAGAGTATGTATTAAGCTATTCAGTTTGCTAAGGTATTGTTTGGCATATATTTGGGTAGATAAAAACAATCGACAGGGTAGGAGCAGGACAAAAGGAAAGAGGGGGAGGAAGACATACCACAAAACAGACATACAAACAAGCAATAAGTGTCCAGGCACTATGTAACTTCCGCTCATATATGGCCAACTGGGCTGCATATACAAAACACCACCTAATAGGTGTAGTAGAAATCCCACTACCCACCTACTTCTATCACCATAGCATCGTTGCATACGGGGATAGGGGAGGGAAAAATTCCTGAGCCGAGGCCAGGCTCAGATCCATAGTTTATTCTCACTTTAAGAGAGATCAAATAGTAAAAAATAACATTTTATCTATAACAATAGCATTGGAAGGAAATAACCTTCCCTTGCAGGCACTTATCATAGAATGTCTGTCTTATGTGAATAACTGCCGGTCACTACCCACATTACTTCTGAGATGATATATTAACCATTAACATACTTGGCTCTTTTGTCCAAGTAGTATTATCTCAGAACATAAGTACTAAACCACATACCTCACTATATTCCACTAGCTGGAGTTGCATATCGTATGTATCAGGTGGCCTAGCTGCTTCAAGGTGTTATTCTGGGTAGCTCCTTATCATAGTATATATATAGAGGTCTACATATCCTCTTCACCCATGTGATTTACATCATCTAGTACCGTAAAACATGTAGGCCCCTATCCACATAGCCAAAAACCTCAAATTATCATATTATCTATTAGTCACAATAATGTACCCTATAAAACATTCCAAACAGTAGAATTTTAAGATTAGCAGTTAGAGACATCAATAATTGAAACAAAAACAGCATAGCTCACGAACAAGACTGGACAGTTCAAGGTACATCCTCCTCCATGACTTCTGCCCTTTGCTTCTTTCCGCGTGGCGTTCTGTGTTTGGAGTACACAGACCAAGGTTCCATCTTTGGCAGATCTGGTAGCGTGATGTCGGTCTGAGCTGGTAACCAGTTCTGTATCGGAACCGGGCGTATACCCAATCTTTCCCATGCTTCTTCCAGATCGTTCGGAGTATGGATCAAGATCCTCTTCCCCTCCTTGATGATCGCCAACCCGAAGGGAAAAAGCCATGTGTAAGGTAAATTAATTTCCCGGAGTTTCGCCAGCAATGGTCTCATGATGCGCCTCTTTGCGAGTGTAGATGCCGCTATATCTTGATATAGCTGTAGTGTAGAGCCTTCAAATGTAACCCTTTGCTGTTCTCTGTTAGCCGTTAATATAGCTGCCGTATCCACGTAGCTTAGCAGACCACAGATGACATCTCTTGGTGTTTCTGTCGGCTTAGGCTTAGGTCTAAGGGCCCTATGGATCCGTTCGATCACCACCTTTTCCGCCCTCTCTTCTCCCAGCAAGACTGCAAATATTTGCCGCGCAATTGCAGGTAATGCTTCAGCTGCGTACGATTCAGCCAGGCCTTTCAGCCTGATATTTTTCCTACGGCTTCTATTCTCCATGTCCTCAATCATAGTCAGTGCCCTGTTCATTTGCGACTCCTGAACTTGCAGCTTGTGTCCCACTGAGTCCGCATGGTTAACTGTGTCTGATAATGCCGATTCAAGCACTTCTAATCTGTGCCCCATACGCTTAAAATCTGACCTGAATTCTGTGATCTCCTTCATAACCGGCATTATGGCTTGTTGTAGGGTTTTCTTCAGGAACGATTTAGTTATTCCTCCTGTGTCTGAGATCGCTGCAGCAGCTCCGCACATGCTGTCAGCATCAGAGTCCTCAGATGCAGGATACGGCGCCATTTTGGAAACTCCAGCCGCCGTTTGCAAATCCCGTTTCTGCAGGAATTTATCCAGGTCAGCTTGCTGTTTTTGCGCTCCCGGTGTGCTCAATGTGTCCCTGAGTTTGTCCTTTCCCGTCTTCACCATTTTTAGTATAAATGTGCCTCTTATTCGTTCTGGATCTGAGCCGGCTTGTGAGGAGCACTGTCTTATGCTTCCATCACGTTCAGCGGTCAGGCTCCGCCCCTCCAAATACCCCAGTTTCTAATCCAATCGAGCACCTGTGAGATGTTCTGGAAAAACAAGTCCGATCTATGGAGGCCCCACCTAGCTACTTATAGGACTTAAAGAATCTGCTGCTAACTTTTTGGTGCCAGATACCATAGGACATCTTTAGAGGACTTATGGAGGCTATGCCTCGACAGGTTAGTACAATTTTTACAGCCCATGGGGGGTCCTACACAATATTAGTCAGTTGGTATTAAAGGGCTTTTCTCATCTTGGACAATTATGGCATATGCACAGGATATGCCATAAAAGCCCAATAGATGCGTGTCCCACCTCTGGGACCCGCACCTTTCTCTAGAACGGGGCCCCCTAAACCCTGTTCTAGCTTACTCGGTTCTCGCTGCCTCCCAGCCACATCCAAGTAAGTAATATATTTTATTTTATTATATTCTGCATTCCCTTAGGCCCCATGCACACGACCGTAAAAATCGTCCATAATTGCGGACTGTATTCACGGTTCGCAATTACAGACATAAATCACTCCTATTGACCACGGACACCTTCCTGTATATTTGCAGGAAGGTGTTCGGGCCATAGAAATGTGTCGCAAATTATGGAATATGTCCGTTCTTTTGCCTTTTACGGGCCATGCTCCCATACCTCGTATGGTAGCACGGGCTGAAAATGTGAGTTGCTGACCACGGTCGCCAGCGGCCGTCCATGCCCATACTCACGTCCCGTGATTATGGGCACGGCCTTTTGCATGGGGCCTTAGTCATCACTAGTATCTACTAATATTAAATACATGGTAGACGTGCCAAAAAAGGGGTTCCCTTGGGTAAATCATGCAAATATACTGGATAACAGGTCTAATTCATTTTGAAAACATGCCAGGCACAATTATATTTTATATGCAGTGATAGGTATTTTTATATGCGGTTTCCTGTTGAAAATTGTGTATGCAGTTCTTCAGTATTTATATGAGGTTTTCCTTATTAGCTTTTTTATTGACTGAAGTCAAAAGAGAGAAACACACAACAGCAGCTTTTAACGTATGACATATTGATAAATCTGCCCCATTGTGTGAATGGTAATTCCTAAATTTCCATTGCCTAACATTGCACACGTGACTGCATTTGAAGAACCTACATAAAATCACACTGTGTGAATGCAAACTAACACTATCTTTCACTAATGTCTCATATGGTGGAGTAAAATATACATGTATACCATGCCTTATACCTTTCCTATTGTAGGATCTACACGCCGAAATGCTCACTGCTATAAATGCAGACAGCAAATCAGAATTCATAGAATTGGTTACACTGCACATTTGTGACCTGTAGAAAACTGCTGCTGCTCAGGAGAGTAAGGATGTTCCAAGGAAGGGGGGGGGGGCAGCCTTATCGGAGCAAGCTGGATCTGGAATACAAAGGTCTGATCATTTTGTTAAATGTCTGAAATAAGCAACATAGTATAGTAGATAGATGACATACGGATAGATGATAGATAGATAGATAGATAGGACATAGATACGACATATTCGGAAAACTGGACGAAAATGCTCCTCGTGTCGGGCGCTCTTGTGTAGCTGGTGCGGTGATTAGCACAGACCCATCGAATGGATTTTAAAACAATTTATTGGACAACATGACATAAAATAATAAAATAATGACTGCTGCAACGCGTTTCAACCTCGTACTGAGTTCTTCGTCAGGCATATGAATTTTGGACATAGCGCATCTTAAATAGCCATATCATCCGGTTCACACCCGGGTTAAACTGTCAGGGTTGGAGTTCATTGTGGGAGTTTTTCAAAAGGTAAGTGAGGATTATTACCATTTCTAAAGTTTTTATTGTTATTATTGAAACCATTTTATTATTCTTACCAGCGATATATATAAAAAATATATATTAGTTTGTTTTAACATATATTTATATGTAGTCTGGTATAGTAAAAACTATACCAGACTATACATGAGGGAATTAAATTTACATAAAATAGGTTCACGAAAAAAGCTGACAGAAGCATCAGCATACTGCGCTCTTAAGGGTCCAGAAATATAAGTTAAAACGAACTAATATATTTTTTTTATATATATCGCTGGTAAGAATAATAAAATGGTTTCAATAATAACAATAATAACTTTAGAAATGGTAATGATCCTCACTTACCTTTTGAAAAACTCCCACAATGAACTCCAACCCTGACAGTTTAACCCGGGTGTGAACCGGATGATATGGCTATTTAAGATGTGCTATGTCCAAAATTCATATGTCTGACGAAGACCTCAGTACGAGGTTGAAACGCGTTGCAGCAGTCATTATTTTATTGTTTTATATCATGCTGTCCAATAAATTGTTTTAAAATCCATTTGATGGGTCTGTGGTAATCACTGCACCAGCTACACAAGAGCGCCCGACATGAGGAGCATTTTTGTCCAGTTTTCCGAATTTGAATGACCACGCTGAAGAAACTCCAGCATTGGAGCTATCTACTGTGGGTCTGCTCCAGAAGCAAGCACAGTGTACCGGAGACAATATCTGACGAGCAACAAAGTCAAGTTGTGATGACGATTTTGCACAACAAAATCAGGTGAGTCCACCTTCACTCATCTGTATATCAAAATACCAACAGTACATACGGTATCACCGTCTCTCTTTTTGTTTTTCTTCAAGCATAGATACGACATAAATAGGTAGATAGATGATAGATAGATAGATAGATGATAAATAGATAGATATGATATAGATAGATAGATAGATAGATAGATAGATAGATAGATAGATAGATAGATAGAGATAAGCAGCACTCTGCGACAGATTCCAACACGGTAATGGGTGCAAGCAGGTAATCCAGATCCGTGGATTATAAAACATAAACGAAAGAAATCCCACAGCACTCCGATGGTTCCAAAAAGTATGTGATGTATTCAGTCAACAGCTGCAATGTTTCCGTCCTGCTATAGGACCTTTTTCAAGCATAGAGGTGTTAGTCACCTTTTTCAAGCATAGAGGTGTTAGTCACCTTTTTCAAGCATAGAGGTGTTAGTCACTATCAGTGGTGTAACTACCGCCGTAGCAGCAGTAGCGGCTGCTACGGGGCCCACGGCATGAGGGGGCCCGTGTCGCCCGCCGGCACGGGCCCCCACCATGGCCGCAGGCTCCGCTAGCAGCCGTTATGGCTGCTACAGCGGGACGCTACTGAACAGTACGGCAGAGCAGGGAGGAATCTCCTCGCTCTGCCATTAAACAAAAGACATGTATCTCCTATGCACAGGATAGGGGATACATGTGTGATCACTTGCAGCGATAGGGAGAACGGGGGACTGAAAGTCCCCTGAAGTTCTCCATCACAAACCTCGGACTTCCGGGGTCTGTGTCGGCAGCTCCGGAGAAATGAATGGAGCGCCGGTCCCGCTTGTGCGCATGCGTGACCAGCGCTCCTTTCATTTTTAGTGAGCTGCCGACACAGACGCCGGAAGTCAGACGTTAGTCATGGAGAACTTGGGGGATTTTAAGTCCCCCGTTCTCCCTATCGCTGCAAGCGATCACACATGTATCCCCTATCCTGTGGATAGGGGATACATGTCTTTTATTAGGACACACTGTAGGTCGCATTTTTTTGGGAGGGGGGACGCTGTATGGCGTTCCCTACAGGGGGGACGGGACGCTGTATGGTGTTCACTACAGGGATGGACGCTGTATGGTGTTCCCTACAGGGGGACGACGACGCTGTATGGCGTTCCCTACAGGGGGGACGACGCTGTATGGCGTTCCCTACAGGGGGGGACGCTGTATGGCGTTCCCTACAGCGGGAGCTGTATGACGTTCCCTACAGGGGGGGGGGCTGTATAGCGTTCCCTACAGGGGGGGCTGTATGGCGTTCCCTACAGACCCCCCCTGTAGATAACGCCATACAGTCCCCCCTGTAGATAACGCCATACAGTCCCACCTATAGATAACGCCATACAGTACCCCCTCTAGATAACGCCATACTGTCCCCTATGTAGATAACGCCATACAGCCCCCCTGTAGATAACGCCATACAGCCCCCCCCCCGTAGATAACGCCATACAGTACCCCCTCTAGATAACGCCATACTGTCCCCTATGTAGATAATGCCATACAGCCCCCCTGTAGATAGCGCCATACAGCCCCCCTGTAGATAGCGCCATACAGCCCCCCTGTAGATAGTGCCATACAGCCCCCCCCTGTAGGGAACCCCATACAGTCCCCCCTGTAGGGAACACCATACAGTCCCCCCATAGATAACGCCATACAGCCCCCCGTAGATAACGCCATACAGCCCCCTCTGTAGATAACGCCATACATCCCCCTCTGTAGATAACGCCATACAGCCCCCTCTGTAGATAATGCCATACAGCCCCCTCTGTAGATAACGCCATACAGCCCCCTCTGTAGATAGCGCCATACAGCCCCCTCTGTAGATATCTACAAAGGGGGCTGTATGGCGTTATCTACAGGGGGGCTGTGTGGCGTTATCAAAAGGGGGGTTTGTAAAAAAGGCACTATCTACAAGGGGGGGGGGTTGTGTGACACCCAGGGGAGGGGGAGCCCCAGTCAAAAGTTTGCTATGGGGCCCAGTCTTTCCTAGTTACGCCCCTGGTCACTATCTTTTGGTTTGCTACAGAAATGTCTGCCTTAGGATCTACCCCTGGTCTCTGTTTTCCAGTTTACACAAACACATTTTACTGTATTTTCTCGATCCCCCATAGTAAAGCTCATACATTGGGTTGCAGAAAGCCCCTGTCACCAGCTCTAGTCTCCCATGCAGGTCTCTGTAAGTAAAATTAAGCATTGTAGGGCACCCTTAATTGGCATTGTTACAATGAGCAACTGCAGAGGATTAATTCATAATAAACGGTCCCTAGAGTTCCCCATTTAACATGCCCTAATAGGGTTTAAAATAATGGATTTTCTAATGCTTCAAATACAACTTTGCTACTTTGTGTCACTTTAACATCAACCATAGCAGGAAATCTGGTGCATCTCTGCGTGTTTGCATCTGTATTTGTATATATTATAGCTCACTGAAAATAAATCTTAGTATCTGCTAAGAGTTTACTTGTACTTTTCTTGCCCCATAACACCCCTCCAGAGGACTCTCCCTTCAACTCTTTCTATTAAACTGATTTAGATTAATTGCTGATCCATCCATATTTGTCTATGCCCCTTCTCCTTTTGATTACACTATGACAGAGATTAATTGAAGTTGCTGTAGTCAGAGGGGTGGGGGCCACGTAACATTGGAAAAGGTGGGAGTGAAGAAATAAATACACAAATTAGCTTTTTTCTTTCTCTCTCTTTCTTGCTTTTAAAACCCACTTCATTTTCTTTTAGCTACTGGTCTGGGAATTGAAGCATGTTACAGCCTTTTTTTGCTGTGTCTTCGAATGGAGGCTATTTGTGCTCTGTCCTTTTGTCCTCTATTCAATCACCCAAATTATCAGAGCAGGCTGGATCTGGAATACAAAGGTCTGATAATTTAGCTAAATGTCTGAAATAAGCAACATAATAAATGTTCAGAAAAAAAAATAACATGATTGATGAATACAAGATAGATAGATAGATAGATAGATAGATAGATAGATAGATAGATAGATAGATAGATAGATAGATAGATAGATAGATAGATAGATAGATAGATAGATAGATAGATAGATAGATAGATAGATAGATAGATATGAGATTGATAGATACATATTAGATAGATATATATGAGAGACATAGATAGACAGCCAGAGTCCTCTTACTCCAACCCAGACTGCTATGAGATTATACAAAGGAAAGCCGCCCATTTTCAGACCCTGGGCAGTGTTCTTCTCTACAGAGACCTCAATGCAAGAACGGGGAGAGAAGAAGACTACCTGACCAATGATGGAAGCATCTTCCTCTTTGGAGCAGAGGCCGACTGCCACAGCTCCGTACAGAAGGAGAGAAACAGCTATGACAGTACCGTCAACAAAAGTGGGAAAAATCTATTCAATCTATGTCGAAGCTTAGGACTACACATACTGAATGGCCGCACCAAGGGAGACTCTTTATGAAGATATACACTAAACTCCCATGTGGGCAGTAGTGTAGTAGACTATGCCATCACGAATGTGGACCCGGCAAATGTTGGTGCACTCATAGTCACTCCACAAACGCACCTGTCAGATCACAACCTATCACTTCTATACATTAAATCCACAAACAAACCATCTGCACTAAAACCACATCAGACCGGCCCCTTCAACCTGCCCCCATCTTTTAAATGATCCAAGATGTCGACTATAAATTATAAAGAGACAATCAACAGACCAGAAGTCCAGGAAATGCTTCACAACTTCTACAACAAGGTGTATGAGACAAACCCGGGAGGGGTAAATCAAGCTGTAAAAGACCTAAATAATATATTTTATACCATAGCAGAGAGGTCTTACCTGAAAATATGTAACTACAAGAGGGCACAAGAAATACATCCCAATTGTTGGTTTGAACGTGAGTGCAAAGAAGTACGGAAGACCCTAAGAACTGCCTCAAATAAGCAACGAGACCCAAACAACACTGGTCTGAAGGAGGCCTACAGCAACATACAGAGGCAATACAAGACCATCCTTTGAAAAAAACAAAGTTACATCTCCATCAAACTTAACCAACTCCAAGAAGCCCTCCATGACATGGGAACTGCGGAAACACATGGGCAAAAATGCAAGAAAAATAACTTTCACATCCAAAACGGCAACATCTGGCTCCAATATTTCAGGGACCTCTACAAAGATATCCCGAAGGAAGAACAAAGCCAAGAACAAATACAAATAATATCAAAATTGAAGGCGATGGAGGAAACACTGAAAGATTTTCAAAACCCCCTGGATACACCAATAACACTGCATGAAGTAACAGAGAGAACCTCAGACATAAGGTGTAAAACATCCAGCGGCCTAGACAGAATCTCACCAGAAATGATAAAACACAGCCCGCCAGAAATACAGGCCGCAATAGCAAAACGAATCAAAATGGTCCTGCGTGCTGGCTACGTCCCTCAAATCTGGAACCAAGGCCTTATAACACCAATCCACAAGAGCGGGGACAGGTACGACCCAGCCAACTACCAAGGGGTTATGTGTCAGCAGCAACCTGGGGAAACTATTCAACAGCTGAATAAGAGAATCCTCAGCTTCCTCACCAGCACAATGTCCTCAACCAAAGCCAAGCTGGGTTCATGCCAAACCACCGCACCAGTGACCACATCTACACCCTGCGCAGCCTCATCTGGAGCCACATCCACAATACAAAGCATGGGAAAATATACGCCTGTTTTGTGGACTTTAAAAAGTAGTTCGTGTGCACCCGGGCCTATTCCTGAAACTGCTGGAGAGCGGAATAGGAGGGAAAACATTTGTTGGGTCACCAAAATAAAATTTGAGTAACTTTTGCATGACAGTAGGGCTTGTTTTTCATATCCTTTTATTTATTTATTTTGCTTTATTAGGGTTTAATTATAAAATAATATATTTTGTTAATGTACAGTTCTTTATTTTTAAAATGTGTTAATTTTACTCTAAAATAAAGTGCTGAGCGCTGTGTAAAGCTACAATAGGGAAGACAGAAGCGGTCACCCGACCTGATCCTTGCAGGAGCTTTAAATCTGCGCTGAACATTTACAATGGTGCAGGCTTAAAGGCCATGAACATTCATGGTCCTATTAAGTTAACACTGGCACTGCGGTCGGGGGGCCAATATCTGTGCTCAATGCTGTAATGTTAATATATGCATAAAGATATCTAAATATAATGATCATCATACCACTTAATGCTTTTGCCTATAGACCATTTACAACTATTATTTGCATTGAATTTCAATTATCTGCATAAATATTAGTAATTTCTAATATTTTTGTCATTTACTGCTGGAAAAAAGTCATATCCTACTCAATTTGTCTCAAAGCCGGCTACCTCCCACCTAGTAACAATAGTGTATAACCTTTACCACTGCAACTACAATTCTGGAAATGACTTCCTCTCCTAAGTTTTGTACATAGCATGGGCTAATTTTTACGGATGAATGTACCGGATACGACGTCCATGTGGTGTATTTAATATATATCTATATTTTTAATTGGGTAAATCGGCTTGGAGAAGCTCATTGAACTCTCTATGACCTCCTAAATTGCAGGTCAAGGATTTAGCGTTGCAGCCTTTTCTCTTCCTTATCTAGTAAAATGGTCCATCTGAATAACCCTCTCGGAGAAGATTTGGTTCTCCTGAACTGTGCAGATGCCAGAATGATTTTCTATTACTTGTAGCTGGTAAAATATGATGGTTATTCCAGGGCCTGAACAGAAACAGAGACAATTTATGGGGCTTGTTGTCCGGACTGTATGTTCACAGGCTCTTTCTTCCATCGAGGCTCCGCTCTGCGTTTATTACATATTCTCTTCTATCAGTCTCCGGAGACAATTACATTAATGCTCCTTCTGCTAACCCCCCAGGACTAGAGGTTTAAGGGTTTTTTCAAGACGCAATAAAGAAAACATAAAAAAAGAACATAAATGCGCACAGAAGGTTGGGTGCAAGGGAAACTTAAATTTTTTTATTTTTTTATATTTATGGCGAATTTATTGCAGAGAATAGATAAAAAAAATTGTGTTATCATAAACCACCAATTTATATAAAATAGGTATTAATGAAGTTGGATTGGGCACAATAAATTCTTCTTTTAATACAACATAAAACCGTACAAAACTACATTAAGTGCAGAATTATTTTAAGCATTTTTAATCTGCATCTTTCTTGATTTGAATGTAGACTGAGATTTGGAAATTGTTATATATTATTTTATAATACTAACATTTTGGCCTCCGCCCAATTCCAGCACTGTAAAAAAAAGTTTTTATTGCACCCCTGTGTCCCGTTGCATCCCCTGCTTTGTTTGGCACCTAATATGCTCATTGTAATAAAAAGGTAGGTAGAGGAGGAGACCTCATCTTTCCTCAGTAGGCGTTGCGTCGTACATTGCGGTGACGCTGTCCTTTAGCCAATAAAGGTATCATACCTATAATAATTTTGTCTTTTTTGACACAAAAGTAACATGACATACCTTTTTAAAAGGTGTAGTTTAAGGAGAGTCAATCTCTGGGCATACTGTTGCGTTTGTCTGGGGCATATGTTATGTGCAAAATTTTGGCTTCATGTCCGCATGAACAATAGGATGTAAAAAGGGGTGACAACCCTTTACAGCATGGAGAGGAGGTCCAAAGAGGGAGGAGTAATTTATATATTAGATGCAAAACTCCTCCCTGACCCCTTGATCACTGCCCAATAGTAGCACAGAATCAACCATGCAGGCAGAATTAAGGTGGGGGGTAATTTCGTTAAGGCTTGACATTCATAGCCTGTACGACTTATACACCCTGATAGCCCCAACTCTGCATGGCTATAGCAAGGGTCATACAGTATATAGAGCTCTACTGTAATTAGTTTTTCTTTTATTTATAATTATATTTCTACTATCATAAAACATCTTAATAAACTCCACAAATATAACATAGTTTAATTGCATATTATTGTATATCGTGTACTCACATGTAAACATATATACATGACCCTGGATGCAGCCCTGGCAACCATAAAATCTTACATTGCTGAATACAAAATAGAATTTATATTTAATGGACTGATATAGATGTTCAGTCCCAGGATGCAAATAGGTCACACTCAACATAACAGATGTGCAAAATATATCCAAAATATTCAATTAAATTATCTTAGCTGTTTAGATTATCATTAATTTTAGTAATCTACAGGGTGGGTCTGTATGGCGCTATCTACAGGGGGGCTGTATGGCGTTCTCTACAGGGGGGGCTGTATGGCGTTATCTACAGGGGGGACTGTATGGCGTAATCTACAGGGGGTCTGTATGGCGTTATCTACAGGGGGTCTGTATGGTGTTCCCTACAGGGGGGCCATACAGCCCCCCCCTGTAGGGAACACTATACAGCCCCCCTGTAGGGAACGCCATACAGCGTCCCCAACCCCCCAAAAAAATGCGACCTACAGGGGGGGGCTGTATGGTGTTCCCTACAGGGGGGGGCTGTATGGCGTTCTCTACAGGGGGGCTGTATGGCGTTCTCTACAGGGGGGCTGTATGGCGTTCTCTACAGGGGGGCTGTATGGCGTTCTCTACAGGGGGGCTGTATGGCATTTTCTACAGGGGGGGCTGTATGGCGTTAGCGCTATACAGCCCCCTCTGTAGAGAACGCCATAAAGACCCCCCCTGTAAATAACGCCATACAGACCCCCCCTGTAGATAACGCCATACAGACCCCCCCTGTAGATAACGCCATACAGACCCCCCTGTAGATAACGCCATACAGCCCCCTCCTGTAGATAACGCCATACAGCCCCCTCTGTAGATAACGGCATACAGCCCCTCTGTAGAGAACGCCATACAGCCCCCCTGTAGATAACGCCATACAGCCCCCCCTGTAGATAACGCCATACAGACCCCCCTGTAGATAATGCCATACAGACCCCCCTGTAGATAACGCCATACAGACCCCCTGTAGATAACGCCATACAGACCCCCCTGTAGAGAACGCCAGACAGCCCCCCCTGTAGATAACACCATACAGACCCCCCTGTAGATAACGCCATACATACCCCCCTGTAGATAACGCCATACAGCCCCCTCTGTAGATAACGCCATACAGACCCCCTGTAGATAACGCCATACATACCCCCCTGTAGATAACGCCATACAGACCCTTCCTGTAGATAACGCCATACAGACCCCCCTGTAGATAACGCCATACAGACCCCCCTGTAGATAACGCCATACAGACCCCCTGTAGATAACGCCATACAGCCCCCACTGTAGATAACACCATACAGAACCCCCTGTAGATAACGCTATACAGCCCCCTCTGTAGATATCTACAAAGGGGGCTGTATGGTGTTATCTACAGGGGGGCTGTATGGCGTTATCTACAGGGGGATGTATGGCGCTATCTACAGGGGGGGCTTTATGGCGTTATCTACAGGGGGATGTATGGCGCTATCTACAGGGGGGCTGTATGGCGTTATCTACAGGGGGGGGGCTATAAAAAAGGCACTATCTACAAGGGGGCGTTGTGTGACACCCAGGGGAGGGGGGGGCCCAGTCAAAAGTTTGCTATAGGGCCCAGTCTTTCCTAGTTACGCCCCTGGCCATGACCTTTTTATTTTTCTGTCGATGCAGTTGTGTGAGGGTTTTTTTTTTTTTGTGGGACGACTTGTATTTTTATTGGTACCATTTTTGCGACTTTTTGATCACTTTTTATCATATTTTTTTAAGGCAGGCTTCGCAGAAAACAGCAATTCTTGTATTGTTTTTTATTTGATTTTTTACAGCGTTTGCCGAGCGGGTTAAATAATTTAATAACTTTATAGTTGGGGTTGTTAATGTGCAACTTTATATATATATTTTTTTCATAATAATAAAGCATTTTGTAATGGGAAAAAGTGTGTTTTTCATTTTTTTTTCACTTTGGATTTAAATTTATTTATTATTAACTTTATTAAACTTTTTGCTGCCATATAATACACTGCGACCCTGCGATCTTATTGCAGGGTGCCGGTGGGGTGAGAGAGGAAGCTCCCTCCCTCTCTCCAAAACAACAGAGATGCGGCGCTCTCTATTGAGCGCCGCATCTGAGGGGTTAAACGGGCGAGATCGATACTGATATCGATCTCGCCCATTCGAGCAGGTCTGCTCCTTGCTCTTAGCTACCTCTGGTAGCTGAGAGCAGGGAGATTTAACTGCTCCTGGCGCTGTTTATTTATTTCGATGTAGCACCCTAAAAAGCTATTGCATCAGAATAAAGCCCGTTAGTGGCCGCCGTAAAAACACTAATGGGCGTTCACTAACGGATTAAGTTTGATTAAGTCAATAGGAGAGATAGAAAGCATCATGTACTTAAAGATCCTTCTTCACGATTACATCTTAGGGATGCAACGTCATGGCTGATTTACATTGGGATGCAATTTCATATTTAGTTAAAAAGTGCTGCATCTTTTTGAGTTTTAGTAACTTGCTCTGATCTTAGTCTAGGACTACATTTCTGTAAGGCTGGATTAACTGCGAGAGCATCATGTATTTTGTAATGTAGCCGAAAACAAGACTAGATCCAAGAAAGGGGAAAACTATAGGGGCTCATGCACAACCTTCGACAGAGCTGTAATATAGTACCCGTAAATTTCTATAATGCCTTTCATATGCCTCGAATTCCATGCAGAATACTTAAAGGTCTTGTACAGGTTCAGAAAAAAATATCTACTTTCTTCTAGAAACAGCGCCACACATGTCCAGGGATTGGATCTGGTATTGCAGCTCTGCTCCATTGAAGTGAATTTAGCTGAACTGCGCCTGTTTTGGACTTTCTAGTTTGTACCTATTCCCCTTGTATCAAAGTGAATATAGCTGAGCTGCAATACCTCACACAACCTGTGGACAGGTGTGGCACGGTTTCTAGCAGAAAGAAGCCTTTTTTTTTTCTAATCCTGGACAACCCCTTTAATCCAACAGAAACAAAACTTGTTGCATGCTTCATAAAATGACATTTTATAGAGATATTCTCTGCAATGATTCTAGAGTAAAATAACTTCATAATGCAGTGCCATATGGAGCAGCATCTGCGACACAGAGTCCACGTGCTACTGTACATCCCCTGACAAAAAGTTTAGTCATTATAACTTTACGCTTCTCCTTTTTGCATTCAATTCCAGCTTTGATTAAAAAGGTTGGGGCACATTTATCAATGTATATATGCCGGACTTATGGTATAAATAAATGTAAAAATGTGGCCGTATTTATGAAACTCCTTCTGCCACTTTTTCAGAGTATGCAAATATGTTGGAATAAATGGGCAATGCTACAGAGTTGGGGTGAGTGCAGCTCATTTATAAGGGATCTCCAATACTTTCCACATCAGGTCGGTGGTCCGTGTCGTGTACCTTATTGATAAATCTGTTGTACGCTGCATCAGTGAAAATTGTTAATACTCTACCTCTCCCCCAAAACGTGTAGCAAATGCACCACAAACTTATTATGAGAGCTGCCATAGAAGGGACATATAAACAGCCCCTGACTATAGCTATATTTTGCGTTGGATTTAATTTTGATATATTTACAGTCTACAGAGCTGTTTACTGTTACCTCTGTAGAAGTAGAAAGTTCACATTTCTCTTGCATTATTCCTCCTTGCTCTGCATGGGTTTATAAAATAGTTAGGGTATGTTCACACGGCCAAATTACGGACGTAATTCGGGCGTTTTGCGCCTGGAATTACGTCCGAAATTACGGCTTGAAAGCGTTGACAAACATCTGCCCATTGAAAGCAATGGGCTGACGTTTGTCTATTCACACGAGGCGTATATTTACGCGTCGCTGTCAAAAGACAGCGCGTAAATAGACGCCCGCGCCAAAGAAGTGTCATGTCACTTCTTCAGACGTAAATGGAGCCGTTTTCCATGGACTCCATGGAAAACCAGCTCCAGTTACGTCCGTAATGGACGCGGCGTTCAAGCGCCTGCACATGCCGTTACGGCTGAAATGACGTGGCTGTTTTCTCCTAGAAACAGCCCCGTAATTTCGGCCGTTACGGACGCTGCCGTGTGAACATACCCTTAGTTTTATCTATAGGGTGATTTTTCTTTTTTAATTAAATCAAATATTTCAGAACTTTATTTGCATGCCTAGGAATCAATGTATGCTTTACGCGATGCAATAGTCAATAGTATTGATTCCTTTTTTCAATTGTCTTGATTATGTGTATAGAATTCACCATAAATAAACTGCATGGCAATTGGCAATTAACTAGAGTGTCAGGTTTTTAGTTTCCTTGGTGAAGAGAACAATCCAGGTTTTTCATGTCCCTTCACGCTGAGGCTATGTTCACACGCTTATCAAAATATGGCTGAAAATATGGAGCTGTTTTCAATGGAAAACAGCTCCTGATTTTCAGCTGTTTTTTAAGCAACTAGCTTTTTTTTGCAGCGTTTTTTACGGCCGTTTTTGGAACTGTTTTTCTATTGAGTCAATGAAAAACGGCTCCAAAAACGGCTCAAGAAGTGACATACACTTCTTTTTACGGGGTGTTTTTTTATGCGGCCATTTTTAAAAATAGCCGCGTTAAGAAAACACCCTCGTGGGAACGGAACGCCGTTTTTCCCATTGAAATCAATAGGCAGATGTTTGTAGGCGTTCTGCTTCCGATCTTTCAGACGTTTTTCAGGGCATTTACGGCCTGAAAAATGGCTGAAAATAAGCCATCTGAACATACCCTCAAACTGCATCAAAAAACACTTCTTAAAAACACCAGCATTTTTCAAATGTAACATGCATTTTTTTATGCCATTTTTAGTGGCTTTTTTTGTGGTGTTTTTCATTTAGTGTAATTTTGTACATGCGTTTTTTATGGCGCTTATGAAATCCTATAGAGAAGCCTATGGCAAAAACAGCTACCCAGAGCATGCTGCATTTTGAAAAAAAAAAGCAACTGAGCACAAAATGGCCTAAAAAATGCCACATACCAAAATGCAGTTGTATGTAGTGCATTTGATACTTTACTATAGACATTAATGTAACATCTTGTCGCACTTAAAAAACGCAGAAAAAAACCACCACAAAAAAGCGCATCAAAATGCTGTATTGTGAATCCAGCCGTAAGGTGGCTTTTTTTTTGTTCAGTTTCTTAGGGTGCTCCCTGAGGTGATAGTTGCCATTGTGTATTGGTACATTTTTATGTTCTTGCCTTACTTGGGATGTACTCCCTACTTTGTACCTATACCTCCTTCATTTCTTTCCAAATTCATACATTTATTGCAATTAAAGAGGCATTTAAATTATCAAAATAACAAAAATAACAACAACAAAAAAAGATTTCCTCCTCTTTATTAATCATGTGGTGTCCCATTTAGCCAAGAAAATAAACAAAAAGGAAAACAAGTATTCTTTGTGCTAGAAGGCATCTATTTTGTCTCCCCTCCTTCTTGGGAAATGAAGTTTGTAAAAAATGACTTGGTTTGTGGCAGGGAGGCAGATTGCTGCAGCAGGAAGCTCTCTTACTTTTTTGCTTACATTAACGACCAGGTGAGCTGGTTTATCTTCAATAATTCTCTGAATAAATATAAGCAGGTGCAAATTAACCCTAAATTTCTCTACTAGGGTTTCCAGGAATTTGGAAAATGTTTTGCAGACTGACATACTGTATATGCAACACATGTCATGACCACATAGGTCTCCATAAGAGCATGGAGATCCACTGAAGTCATATCCGGGGCAAGAGCTGCCCAATACATGCTAGAGATCGCAAAGATTATGTTATACAGAGGCGTAGCTAGGGCAAAGATTCACACTGGCGCCCGCCTCCCAACTTATTTCCCGACATCTCCTTCCCCCTCGCCATGTTTGCTTTCTCTACCAATCAATGAGGTGTAATTTTTGTTAATGTAACTCGAGCATAAAACCATATCTACATTTTACAAGCAATATCGTTCTATAAGGGAGTTTACCATAACAATAAATTAAAATAAAATAAAGAGGCCACACACAGCCCCCTGTAGATAGTGCCACACACAGCCCCATGTAGATGTTACCACACACAGGCTTCTGTAGGTATTACCACACACAGACCACTGTAGATAGCGCCAAACACATCTCCCTGTAGATAGCGCTACACACTGCTCCCTGTAGATAGCGCCACACACAGCCCCCTGTAGACAGTGCCACACACAGCCCCCTGTAGCTATTGCCACACACTGCTCCCTGTAGATAGCCACACACACAGCCCCCTGTAGATAGCGCCACATATTGCTCCCTGTAGATAGCGCCACACACAGCCCCCTCTAGTATATAATGCCACACAGCCCCCTGTAGATAGCGCCACACACAGCCCCCCTTGTAGCTAACGCCACACAGCCCCCCTGTAGTAGATAGCGCCACACAGACCCCCTGTTGTAGATAGCGCCACACAGCCCCCCAGTATATAGATCCACACAGCCCCCCTTGCAGATAGCTCCACACAGCCCACCCTTGTAGATAGCACCACACACAACCCCCCTTGTAGATAGTGCCACCCACATTCCCCCTTGTAGATAGTGCCACACAGCCCGCTTCCCCCCCTTGTAAATAGTGCCACAGCCCCCCTTGTAAATATCTCCACACAGCCCACTGCCCCCCTTGTAAATAGCACCACACAGCCCCTGATTGTAGATAGTGCCTCACAGCCTGCTACCCCCTTGTAAATAGCGCCACACTGTAAACAGAGCAGAGAGCGGTAGCCTACCGCTACCACTCTCCGCTCTGCCTGATGTGACTCACCGGAGGAGCTGAGGAGGTCATACATTCCTTCTGACTAGGGCCGGTGACAGCCCGGGAGTGAACCAGTCCAATCACCTGACCTGAGTCATCTGACCTCATGTCTCTGACGTGAGGTCAGGTGTCAGGTCAGGTGACTGGACTGGTCCACTCCCGGGCCGTCACAGACCCCAGTCCGAATTCCACCGCATGAACTCCTGGCTCTTCCTAATGCTGATTGCTGCTGCAGGTGTCCGACATAAAGTGCGCCTATCAGCAGTGATCAGCTGCCCTGGGGTGCCCCCCTCTTCCCTACCACCTAGTTGCACCCAGGTCACATGCCCCCGCCTGCCCACCCCCTAGCTATGCTCTTGTGTTATAGGATTCCCTGATAGGAAACACTGTTTTTACTATAGTTTCCCTTTACCTACAAAATTCAATTTGAATACAATAAACACATCTTCTGATTTCACTCTTATCCTGCATTATGCAACCTCAAACATTAGTTTGTCATAAATATCCGTCAATCTACTATATTTCTGAAATAATCAAAAATACTTAAATTAGTTTTTTGGTTATGAAAGACCCTTTTTAATCATTTTATTCGAGTTAATACATGGTTGTCGATGAACAATGTGATGACACTGCAGGCCATGCGGGCGCTGCAGCCTGTGATTGGCTTCAGCAGTCACATGGAATGAAAAGTCATCCCAGGAGAGCGGCCTGGACAAGCCACAGTAGAAAGCGTTTTTTGCAGCGGAATCACAGCGTTTCTGCCGCAAAAGTCACAACACTTGGATGTTTGTTATGGGTTTTACATCCCCATTGAATTCAATAGGGAAAACCTGCAGCAGAAAAGCAACGAGTACGCAACATAAATTGACATGCTGCATATTTAAATTCTGCATCGCAGGTCAATTTATAAATGTTTTCGCTGTTAATTTTTTCTGCAGCGTTTCCATGAGATTTGCTTAATCCCATCCACTTTACTGCTACTGTAAATGCTACGGAATTTCCACACAGAATTACGTTGCTGAAATTCCGCAGCGTTTACGCTACCTGGGAACCTGGCCTTATAAGTATAGTAAATATAACAGCAATACATTTTCAAAAAAACAATATATTTAATATTTGCACATATCTATGCGCCCGCCCAGGGCTGCTGCATCTTTTCTGTTTGTTTGCGTTTGCATTGCAGTCGCAGCAAGTTTGCACCTGCCCATTTATGTCACATTGTTAGGAGGTTCTGACTATCTTGTTTTTTTGTATTTAATATAAAAGGAGAGTTAAATATATATTAAAAAAAAGTCTGCGTTCACACAGGTAATGTTATACGATACATGTCTATAAGGCATCATGCACAAGGGAATTGACGTCTTGCGGACCGCAAAACAAGGATACTAGTGGCTTCCGTGTCTGTCTGTTTTTTTTGCGGACCTTTACACTAGATTGGGTGACACGGACCGCAGATATGAATAAGAATAGGAGCTGTTCTATAGTTCAGGGAACGGACACACGGATCCGCAAAAAAAAATGGATGTGTGCATGGCCCCATAGAAATGAATGATTCAGTATATTATCCGCCAAAAAATGTATAGGACACTGAAGAAAACAATGGTTGTGAGCATGAGCCCCAAAACAGTGGTGATAGAAATTTGGTCAAGTGATGTAACGTGTTTTCCCAAAGGTGTGTGAAACACAATGACCATTTAGTAATAACTAATCAGATTTTTTGGTATATTATAGAAAGTAAAGTTAGATAATAACTGTTTCCTTCAGTGTCATTTAGGAATTACCAGCTTCTTTGACTATATCTGAATGGCCTGACCTTGACCATGTTCCTGTTAAAGGCATGGAAGCAGTGCGTGCCCATGGCAGAGATAAGTGTGTTGTATTCAGTAGCGGATTATCATATGGGCGGTTCGGGCGGCCGCCCGGGGCCCGAGGCTCCCAGGGGGCCCATGGCAGCCCGAACTGCACATCGTCTTACAAAACTATCCAGCGCGCTAGCGCTGCTAACTGCCGCTATGAAGATGGGGAGGAGCAGGGAATTGGCCGGCTTAGGACACGCCTCCCTGACAAGTGGGGGCGCCGCCATTGAGTAACAGAACAGCGACGGACGGCTGTTCTGTTACTCCAAAGCTGGAATAGAAGAGCCGGGCGGGCGGTCACCGTCGCTGAGGTTAGTACAGGCTTATCCTCCTGCCCAACTGGTTCCCGACCGCTGGCTGTATTTTTACGCATAAAATAACCACCCCAAAAAAAAACCTCCCCCCCCCCCCGCCAATCATTGTTGTAACGCTAGCGCTGACCCAATTACCCTAATATAGACATGCAATATATTAAAATTTACGGTAAACAATGACGATCACAAATAAAAGGTCTATTTTAGGGTAAAACTATGTTATTACCAAAAAAAATAGCTGAAATGTAAAAAAGCTTATTTTTTTTACTATTATTTTCAAACTTTATGAATAAAAATTCTAAAATAGCAAAAAAGGTGTGTACAAAAACGATAAAAAACGAAACCTGCATTGTCTACGGAAAAAACTTCGCAAATATCACGTCGGTTTTATTTTTTTTTAATAAAAATGTGTGTTTGGTGCAACTTTGTAATTACATTTTATTAAAAAATATTTTCACTTTTTGAGATACAGCTGCTTTGTATCCTGTATCCGTCAGGTCAGCAGGACTGACGGGATCAGTGAAACGGGCCCTGCGCTAAATTATAATCTTAGATGTGATAGATTTGAGGTGGATCCTGCTGACCTGACGGATACAGGATACAAAGCAGCTGTATCTCAAAAAGTAAAAATATTTTTTAATAAAATCAATCAATCAATCACACTGATACACACACATACTATATATATATATATATATATATATATATATATATATATATATATATAATTATAATATAAAGTTTTTAAATGTGTACATAACCTTGTGGCACTATATACAAGGGGGAGCGCTGTGAGGCACTATATACAAGGGGGAGCGCTGTGAGGTACTATATACAAGGGGGAGCGCTGTGTGGCACTATATGCAAGGGGGAGCGCTGTGTGGCACTATATACAAAGGGGGAGGGCTGTGTGGTACTATATACAAGGGGGGGCTGTGTAGTGCTACCCACAGTGGTATGTGTGTGGCGCTCTTTATAGGGGGGGCTTTTTTGTGCTATTTACAAGAGGGGGAGGGCTGTGTGGCGCTCTCTACAGGGGGGCTGTATCTATAGGGGGTTGTGTGTAACGCTCTCTACGGGGGGATGTGTGATATATAGAGGGGGCTGTGTATGGCGATATCTATGGGGGTGTGTAATATCTACAGGGGCTGTGTGTGGCACTATGTACAGGGGGCTGTGTGTATGTGGTGTTTTACAGTGTGTGGTATTATTATATTCAGGCGCGCAGTGTTTGGTGCTATTATATTTAGGGGTACAGTATGTGGCACCATGATAACTTTATTTTCGTTTATAGGTGTGGAAATGTTGGAAAAGTGAGGAGACGTCTGAGTGGCAAATTCTGCAGAAATGAGTCATGGCCGGGAGAAGTCGTCGTGAGCTCTGGACCGGATGGAGAAGAAAAGTGAAAAAAACCTACTAGAATCTGAGACGTCGTCACCTGTGAGTCACTAGATTTATAGAGAATCTGTCACCTCTCCTGACATGTTTATAATAGGAAATCCTTGTATTTCACAAAAAGTCTTTGTGCAGTCCAGGACTGATAGACAATTCCCCTTGTCAGGAGGTTGTGTCCCTGCACAGTGTGATACTGTCAGTATGTAGGGACACCGCGCTGTGACAAGGGAAATCGTAACACTGTTAATGCTTGCCCAAAAAGGTAGTGTTAAAAATAGTTACGGCGCGGCAGGGCGGCGGTGAGGAAGGGGGGCCCAAGTTTGGGTAACAGCCCAGGGCCCATGGTCTACTTAATCCGCCACTGGTTGTATTGCAGGGGCACTGTGGCTTGCATATATGTATGTGCACATCATTTGTAATGGCACTGTCGTATCTATCTAATTTGGATAGGCATTGTTGGAGCAGTATGAACTATGTGGGTACTGTTATGTGATAGGAATTATTTTATAGACACCTTTATGTGGTTTGCACAATATTATCTGTGTGGTGGGCACAATGCTATGGGCAATTTTGTTCTGATGTTATTACTGTGCTGTGACTATTATTAGATCTACAATTCTTCAATTTCTTACAACAGTAAGAAAAAGCTTCAAAGTGGCACCATGAGTAGGTACTATGGAGTTTATGTATAAATACAATTATATCAGTTATGAGGCTGAATTGTATTGAAAAATCGCCCCCTTGTCGTTGCCCAGTAGAGTTGACTGTATTGCCCTTAAGACATACATTGTGTTCAAGAATACAGCCGGATTGGCAGGCCTTATACATGAGTCTGACCTCCAGTATATCTTTGTGTAGAAGCACTACTGTGTGGAACAATTCTGGGACATGCTCAGGCAGAGGACATAGGGTTGGCATTGTGATAGATTTATATGGTCATATTGACCATTTGCTGTGGCATATATTTTTGTGTTTCCATAATTGAGGATCCTGTATTACAGCTAACCATTGATTGGGTTGTCTCATGAAGACAACCCTTTTGGTTCCTCTCTGATAATGGAGAATAAAAGTATCCATATTTTTAACCAGAGCGAGAACAGATAGAAAAAGTCAGTTTGAGGAAACACTAAAGTTGTTGTGGGGAGTTGGATATAATAAACATTTATGTAGAAATTGCCCCCAAATAATTTTCTATAGTCACACAGTTCAGACATGGTACTGAAGGCACCCATGCAATAGATACTAGTTGACCAGGAGGAGATACTAACATACATCTTAGCAAAAAGCTTTCTGTATTGATACCTCTTAACTTGTTATCCAGTTACGTACAGTCTTTTGGTGGATATGCCAACATCTACACCTTATTCCAAAAAGGGTAACACAAAGTGAATTAGTGAGTGAGGAGGTGGTAGGAATGCTGCATTCCACAGTATAAATATCAAGCATTGTATTGCACAGGAATGCAGCATCTTGGAGTCTAAAATGAAAGAGGAAATTCTCAGATTACCAGAAACAAGACGCCATTGTGAATCCCATTGGGCATTAGAATAATAGGGTGAAATGCAACTTTTTGGGATGGTTATATTTTGTGGACAGATTTACTCACTAAAGACAAAATGAATGGTAGCAATCTTTAGCAAAATATACAGAATTCTCTTTGAGACGACCATCAAAAATTGCAATAAAAAATGTCTTTCACAGAGATGGTCCGCTCAAAGAAGAGACAATATACATAAAATATAAGAAAATTTAAAACTTGTCACAGAAAAACTGATCTTGATACAGGGGTGGTCTTCTCAGAGGAGGTCTTTTGGAAAAGTCTTACTGTCTATGTGGTTTCGTTTATTATATTTGAAAATTTTCAGAATTATTTGGATACAGTGGCCACATGGACGAGTTCTACCATTTAATAAATAATGGAACTGTGTCTTCCATGGTCACATTACTGTATGGGAAGTAGGGGTCCAAAATGTGTGGTATTCAAAAGCAGAATCTGATTCTCCTGGACAAAAGGACTACATCAAAACATCAGAACTTTGCTGTATGCAATTAATTTGGAATATTTATTGTCTCAAAGGCTCTGTGCACCTTTGAGGGCATTTTTTAAAAAATAAATAGATTTGTCAGTGTGATCAGTTCAACTTTGTAAATAGTTCTTATAAAAAATTAGTTTTACTTTTGGAGATACAGCTGTTCTGTATTCTCTATACAGAACAGCTGTATCGTTCGCTTTACACTGTATCCGTCAGTCCCGCGGACCTGACAGGTTCAGTGCGGGTCCTGCATGTCTCTGACATGCAGAATTCAACTATAATCAATCACATCTAAGTTCATAACTTAGATGGGATCGATTACAGGTAGATCGGACACGCAGGACCCACCGAAAATGAACCCGTAATGCATATTCTGAATATTAATATATTGTTAATATTAATTCATATATATAATGATTCCTATGTAGCTTGAGTACCCATGAAGAGCTACTCCTTGTGAGCTCGTGTTACAGCCCCCACTTATGTCAGAAGATTTAATCTATGGTGGATAAAAAGATGCGAGTCATGCGCTTGGTTCCTGCATCATTAACATCAATATATGTTAATGACTATACATTTGTTCATATAGGGATCCCATCTCCCAGACTACTATTAATGTAATCTTCTGTCATGTTTTAAAGGAGCACTCCTGACAAAACTAATACTTTGTGTTATGCCTAGTGTAGAGCCCGAGGGGGTGGTACATTACAGAAGGATTCTCTTGTAGGCGTTGGCTTTGAATACTTGTGTCATGAACCACCTCCTCAGCACCTGCACCAGGTGAAATACAGTTTTGCCATGAATGTTCCTTAAACTGAATTTGTCAGCAGTTTTGAGGCCTAAAAAACTGCTGAAAAGCAATACGGAGACGGGTAGGGCAGTGTAAACATACCTTTTGTCTCTGTCATGCAAGTTACATGACCAAGAAATCGATGTTCAATTCCCCCGGCGCCACGGTCGCAACTGCCACTGAGACGGGCACTTGATGTAGAAGTACTTCTGGCTTCCCCTCACTGCACGCTGATAGCCCTGCACCTCTGCTCTGAGTGACCGCTCTAGCAGTCTCCTGCCATGCCAGGGAAATCATATATCGGTTTCTCAGCCAGGGCCAGCCTTAGGGGTGTGCGACCTGTGCCATTGCACAGGGCGCATCACTCCAGCAGGAGGAAGAGGGCACTGTGCTGGCTCCCTTCCCCTGTTTGTTTCAGAAGCCCCCGGGTCGGCGACTTCCTGCTTTGCGTCACATGCGTCACTGTAGCTTCATGAAGGACCAGAATCCCTGTGTGGCCGGGGATTCCACTCCTGGACGGAGCGCTTGATGTCTCTGTCCATATATGGGCAGTGACATCAGGGGCAACTCCTGAAGCGGAATCCCGTCCACAGCGTTGCCGACTCTGTGACTGGGGATTCCACTCCAGGAGAAGCGGATGACGTCACTGTCTATAAATGGACACAGACGACAGGGGTTTCTCATGGAGTGGAATACCCGGTCACAGCATTGGCAATGATGTGGACAGGGATTCCGCTTCAGGAGTTCCCCTGATGTCACTGTCCATATATGGACAGAGACATCAAGCGGAGCGCTCCAGGAGAGGAATCCCCGGCCACAGTGGTGCTATCTACAGGAAGGAAGGGTGCTATCTACAAGGGGGCTGTGTGGTACTGCCTACAAGGGGGCTGTGTGGCATTACCTACAAGGGGGCTGTGTGGCACTACCTACAAGGTGGCCGTCTAGCACTACATACAAGGGGGCTGTATGGCACAACCTACAAGTGGGCTGTGTGGCACTACCTACCAGGGGGCTGTGTGGCACTACCTACAGGGTGCTGTGTTGCACTACCTAAAAGGGGACTGTGTAGCACTACCTACAAGGGGGCTGTGTGGCACTAGCTACCAGGGGGCTGTGTGGCACTACCTACCAGGGGGCTGTGTGGCACTACCTACCAGGGGGCTGTGTGGCACTACCTACAAGGGGGCTGTGTGGCACTACCTACAAGGGGCTGTGTGGCACTATCTACAGGGGGCTGTGGGGCACTACCTACAAGGGGGCTGTGTGGCACTACCTGCAGGGAGTTGTGTGGCACTACCTACAGGGGGCTGTGTGGCACTACCTACAAGGGGCTGTGTGGCACTATCTACATGGGACTGTGTGGCACTACCTACAAGGGGCTGTGTGGCACTACCTACAAGGGGCTGTGTGGCACTATCTACAGAAGGAATCTGTGAGTGGCGGGCTGATGGTCATTTTAGTGAGAGTGACGGGCTGATGGTCATTTTGCTGTGAGTGGGGGGCTGATGGTCATTTTTCTGTGAGTGTGGGGCTGATGGTCATTTTACTGTGAGTGGCGGGCTGATGGTAATTTTACTGTGAGTGAGGGGCTGATGGTCATTTTACTGTGAGTGGCGGGCTGATGGTCATTTTACTGTGAGTGGGGGGCTGATAGTCTTCAAGTGGCTTCCACCTCTGAGCTCCAATTGAAATTAATAGGAGGCAGAAAATACCTGCGGCGCCTGTTTGGAGTACTTTTTGCCTGCGGCTTTTGCTTTAGCTTCAACGGCTTAAAAAAAACCGAAGGTCAAACAACAGTGTCAATTCAGAATTTTGAGGCAGATTTGGTTGCCTTACAAAAAATGTGCTTGTAAAATAGTGCTTGTTTTTAGCCGTTTTCTGTCTTTCTTGAAACAATTTTCGGTAGGGGTGCTCTGAGGAAATTTTATTTTTCCAGTGGTGCCTCGAGTCTGAAAGGGTTGGGAAACTCTGTACTAGGCTACAGGATCCTGCTGGCCTACGCAAGGATCCCGTGGAGCAGCTCAGTTCGTCGTGGGAACGGGGCCTAGGTGAGTACAATTTTTTTTTGTTTGGGAGTACTGTCTACAAAGCGGAGGTGGGGGGCTTTATGGCATGATCTACAAGCAGAAGGTGGGGGATTATGGCACTGTCTACAGGGAGGCTGCATGGCACAATCTACAGGGGGACACTATCTACAAGGGGGGCTGTGTGTGGCAGCCATGGGAGGGGGGATTATACTGTGTGGGGGCCACTAAGCGGACATTATACTGTCTAGAGGTACTACAGGGGGCAATATACTGTGTGTGGCACTTAGGGAGCATAATACTGTGTGGGCAAAATTAGAGGACAAAATACTGTGTCCTTTAAGGGGTTATAATATATTATTAAATATTATTATACTGTATGGGGGCACTAAAGGGGCGTTATACTGTGGGGGGCATTATACTTTTGTTATGGGACATTCTTTTTATGATGGGGTGGGGCGCCAAAAGATGATTTCGCACGGTGCGCCACCTATCCTAAGGCCGGTCCTGTTCAGCCATACAACTTGCATGACTGAGACAAAAGATATGTTAACAATGACCTCCCCTACATAGCTCTGTCAGCAATTTTGAGGTCTCAAAATTTCTGACTGATTCCTGTTAAGTAACATTAAAAGATTCAGAAAAAGTACTTTAACAAATGTTACAAGATAAATAAATGTAAGATTAATTCCATTTCATTCCTTCCATGTGTGCTTCTTCTAACGGCTTAGCACTCCATTATGTAACTGCACATCATGGTTTTTAGTGCTTTATAGCACCATGCCATATACTTATGTCCATACAGTTATGTCAAGTTGATCTCGTGGGCACACCAGGGCAGCAGCTGTCCCTGAGATCACCTATGGGAGTGCACCAATGTGGTGTAAGCAAGAGGATGGGGCAATCTTTGTTACATACCCATCAGCCACAACTTTGTGATCACTGGGGCTGACAGTTTTAGGGTCACAACCTGTATCCTAAGGTGTCCATGTCCTCCTGTGATAGACCTCCAAGGCTGACACATATAATAGAGCTCATATGTTGACTTTTTTCCACCATCATCCCCCCAATGTTAACTTATATGTACCCCAAATAGCAATAAAAAAAACACCATTTCATATAGCTACCTAAAGAAAAAGAGTCTGGAGAGGCCAAAATGAAAACTGAAGAACAATATTATTAAAAATTCTAATCTCTTTAACCTGTACCCGCAATAGCACGTCGTGGTGCAGGGGGTGATGTTTAGAGCGGGCTCACCAGCTGAGCATGCTCCGTACCCAGTGGGTATCAGCTATGTATTACAGCTAACACGTGGGACTGACGGCCAGGAACAGCGATCGCACTGTTCAAGGCCGTTAAACCACTTAAATGATGTGATCAATCATGATCACGCTGCTGATGGTTGTCATGGCAGCCCAGGGGCTGCCTTTCTTCATGGTCTTAACAGGAGCCTATAAAAATGACAATAAACTGCAATACGCTAGTACTGCAGTGTATTGTACCAGCGATCTAACGATCACTGGTTCAAGTCCCCTAGGGACTAATAATATGTGTAAAAAAAAGTTGAATAAAGTTTTTAGTAGTGTAAAATATATATATATTAAAAGTTCGAAAAAAAAACTTTTCCCATCTTTCCACTAAAGTAATGTAAAAAAATAAAAAATAAACAAAATTGGTTTTGCCACGTCCATAAAAGTCTGAACTATTATAATATACCATTATTTAACCCACACGGTGAATGCCACAAAAAATTAAAAATTAAGATGCCAGAATCGCTGTTTTTTTGTCACTTCATATCCCACAAAAAATTAAATAAATGTGAAAAAAGTCTCATCTATACCAAAAAGGTAAAAATAGAAACTACAGCTCGCCCTGCAAAAATTAAACCCTCACACCGCTCAATAACCGCAAAAATAAAAAAGTTATGGCTCTCAGAATGCGGCGACAAAACACAAATTTTATTTTTCCATTTTTTTTATATTTAACATTTAGTTTTTTCCTTGTAAAAGTAGTAAAATATAAAAATACTATATAAATTTGGTATCGCCGTAATCGTATTGACCGGTACAATACAGTTAACATGCTATTTTTACCGTACGGTAAAAGCCGTAAAAACGAAACCCCTCCAAAAAATTGAGGAATCACAGTTTTTTTCCTATTCCACCCCACAAATATTTTTTTCCAGTTTCTCAATACATTATAAGGTACAATAAATGGTGTCGTGAAATACTACAACTCGTCCTGAAAAAAAACAAGCCCTAATATGGCTTTACTGATGGAAAAATAAAAAAGTTATGGCTTTTGGAAGGTGGGGATGAAAATCTGAAAAAGAAAATCCAAAAACTGGCTGTGACGGGAAGGGTTTTAATCACCTTGTTTACATTTCAGGTAGGGTTTACTTTAAATGGTATTTATAACATAATTTGAGTTTTCTGTGGCTTTAGTATGTATGGTTATATTCATACATTACTGACCCGTAAATAACACAGAGTCCCATTGTTATCTGTCTGCTTACACCAGCAATATGCTCCCTGCGTAAACAATGCTTTAATAAGTGGAAAGCAATCGATAATGCCTCAGAAACATAATACTTCTCAGTAGTTCCTCTGTAGTTAATTAGTACATAATAAAGTTCAGGAAAGCGACAGGAAGCAGCTAAAATATCCTGTTGTGTGACACTCGATCATGCATCTTTATTATTATTTTTGCATGTGTGGAGTGTGCGGGACTGATATTAAGTGATGATGTGTTTGTGCGGAGGAACTGTGCATTGTTAAAGCGTGCCATGTATTTCCATGCTGTTAGACTTCTTTCCTTTTCCTGTCTGCCTTAGTACAACTGTTTTAAATCTTTCCTTGGATCGTATGACAAGAGCTGGAAATACGACAGAGTCTGAACATTGGGCTTCAGATAACAAAAAGCTTTAAAAAAAGAACACGAAGTATTAAAAAATTTAATTTGCTTTCACAAAATTCTACTTTATTTATTTTTTTCTCTAACATTAACATATTCCACATCATTGTACATGAATAATATTTACTCACATCAATCCATCTCAACACTGAAGATCAGAACCAAATCCATTCCTGTACCCAGGGTTGTCCTTAAAGGTTTGCGACTTGTGTGGTTGCATAGGGTGCATCACCTGTCACTGCTGAAGGGAGTGCCACTGACTCTATTGGCCTGAGCACCCCAATCTGACATTTCGTGCCCAGACCTATTGAAATGCAGCTCCGCAGAAAGAGCTACACCCCTAAATTATTGATTGGGCAGTATTATACGGGCACTTTATGATTGTATTATTTGGGCACTATATAATACGCAATAAAGGGAGAGGAATTCATGGAAGGTTCTCTACAGAGCACCAACCAGCTTAAAGAGGCTCTGTCACCAGATTTTGCAACCCCTATCTGCTATTGCAGCAGATCGGCGCTGCAATGTAGATTACAGTAACGTTTTTATTTTTTAAAAACAAGCATTTTTGGCCAAGTTATGACCATTTTTGTAGTTATGCAAATGAGGCTTGCAAAAGTCCAAGTGGGTGTGTTTAAAAGTAAAAGTCCAAGTGGGCGTGTATTATGTGCGTACATCGGGGCGTTTTTAATACTTTTACTAGCTGGGCGCTCTGAAGAGAAGTATCATCCACTTCTCTTCAGAACGCCCAGCTTCTGCCTGATCACTGCTGTGACGTCACTCACAGGTCCTGCATCGTGTCAGACGAGCGAGGACACATCGGCACCTGAGGCTACAGTTGATTCTGCAGCAGCATCAGCGTTTGCAGGTAAGTAGCTACATTGACTTACCTGCTAACGCCGAGGCTGCTGCAGAATCAACTGAAGCCTCTGGTGCCGATGTGTCCGACACGATGCAGGACCTGTGAGTGACGTCACAGATCTGCACTGTCAGAAGCTGGGCGTTCTGAAGAGAAGTGGATGATACTTCTCTTCAGAGCGCCCAGCTAGTAAAAGTATTAAAAACGCCCCGATGTACGCACATAATACACGCCCACTTGGACTTTTACTTTTAAACACACCCACTTGGACTTTTGCAAGCCTCATTTGCATAACTACAAAAATGGTCATAACTTGGCCAAAAATGCTTGTTTTTAAAAAATAAAAACGTTACTGTAATCTACATTGCAGCGCCTATCTGCTGCAATAGCAGATAGGGGTTGCAAAATCTGGTGACAGAGCCTCTTTAAGGCCAGCCCTGTCTATAACTATATCATTTTTAAAATCCAAATTGTATCACTTCATGATATATTATGTACAATTGGGAGTCTAATATGCAGTTAGGAGCAATATAGTAGATTTATTTATGAAAATATATATGAGGTAAAAAAAGAGGACATTTAAGAAGCAAAGAGGGACAAAAGGATTTGGATTACAAGTCGGGGCTGTTTCTCCATAAGAGGGACATTTGGGAGAAATGCCTTACCTCCCTATATCAGGCATACGTACACCCATACATGCTAGTGCGACTTTCACAGGAAGCCAGTTCACCTAACAGTATGTTTAGGAAGTATTGGAGGAAACCTTTTCAAGCACCAGGACCGGCTTCAGGTGTATGTGAGCCCTTGTACAACAGACTTTCCATGGGACAAGGCCATCTGTTTACTCCAACCTCATCTCGACAAGCGCCTTGATCAACTGTGTTTGGTACCGATACCAGCCTTAACCAGGAGATTATAGTTAACTTCATGGCTAGGCCAATATACATTTCAATTAAGTCGAAAATAATTGATGGACAGTGAATATACATTTCATAGAAATTACATATTACTGTACATGCTGGTGCTTTAAAAAGACCCCCCCCCCTCCCCCCAGCATGGAAACCTAGTCTTTACTGCTTGTACCTAGGGGTTCTAAAATGGGTGGTGACATCACAGTTGATGATTTGACAGATGATGTCACAGGTGGGTACTCAGTAGGCGGTGACATAGCAAAGTGTGCTAGACCTATAAATTGAGCTTCCAGAACCCGAAGCTGCCAGACAGTCATGATGGAGCATAGTAGGGGTAGCCCATGCCAGAGGTATGATGAATGAATTTTATGGCTCCATTGCAAGTGAGTTCCATTGCGGTTTGAGATCAAGGACGCAGATGTCATTGCCTTGAAATTGTTGGTGGCTCTACCTTCTAACAGAATCTCCGCAGTATAGAAGGGCATCATGCTGTAGAACCTCAGTACAACATTGTGTTGATGCAGGGTGGTAACTTCTGCCTGTTGTTATGCATGCACCTCAATACTTTCAGATTTTGCTTAGCAAGCTCTGCATAAAGAATTCATTAGAAAGACTCTGGAAAGTTAAAATTGATCGCTAATACATTTAAATCATTGTTATTATTGTCACATTGTCGTAAGTCCATCTTTAGGCTAAATGCACACGTTGCGGAATGTGGTGTAGAAAATCTGAATCAAATCTGCATGTAAACGCAGGTAGTTCCACAAGTAAAATCTGCACCTAATAGTGATTTTTTTTTAATGCTTTTTAGGTGTGGTTTTTACGTTTTGATGCGTAAATACATGTAGGGGCTTGAGAAAGCTTTGTACGCAAAACGGCTGTTGGCTGACTCTGTCTTCGTTTTTCCTCCACACCCTTTTTTACAAGCATTAAAGAATTTTCTACGTCAGACCGGGTGAGTGCGGCTTTTTTCTCTCTACTTGCATTGTGGTAAATATATATAGCCAGCCGTCTTTATCTTGACTTTTAACGCATTAAATACACAGTGGCAAGATCCTTTATCTTGACTTTTTCAATGACTTTTCAATGACTTTTTTTTGTGTGATATCCCGCTGCAGTAAGTTATCAGAGTCAAGATAAAGATGGCTACATCTGTAGGTGCATTTTTATGCTGTGGATTTTGGTGCATTTTTAAAAAAAACAAACAACTAATCAGATACAAATACGCACGTAATATGCATCTCGTGCATTTGGCCCCAGGGTCTTACAGGTTTTTTTCGTGGATCATTGGTTGATTGTTAAAAAAACATTAGTGTATTGGAGTGTAAGGCCTCATTCACACGACAGGGTCCGAGTGTCGGCCGGGAAAATCGGCCGTTTTTGGCCGATTTTCCCGGCCGGTTTGCATCCGATTTGCATCCGTTCCGATTCCGTTCCGGGCCGAGTTGCCGTTTTTACCGATTTGCATCCGTTTTTTTCCCTGTCCGTTTTAAAATCGTATGAATTTCATTTAAATTTGTTGCCACACACAGCCCTTTGTAGATAATGCCACAGCCCCCCTGGTAGGTAATGCCACCCAGCCCCCTGTTTGTGATGCCACCCAGCCCCCTGTAGGTAATGCCACCAAGTCCCCTGTAGGTAATGCCACCAAGCCCCCTGTAGGCGATGCCACACAGCCACCTGTAGGCGATGCCACACAGCCACCTGTAGGCGATGCCACACAGCCACCTGTAGGCGATGCCACACAGCCACCTGTAGGCGATGCCACACAGCCCCCTGTAGGTGATGCCACCCTGCCCCCTGTAGGCGATGCCACCCTGCCCCCTGTAGGTGATGCCACCCTGCCCCTGTAGGTGAAGCCACCCACCAGCCCCCTGTAGGTGATGCCACCCACCCTGCCCCCTGTAGGTGATGCCACCCACCCTGCCCCCTGTAGGTGATGCCACCCACCCTGCCCCCTGTAGGTGATGCCACCCTGCCCCCTGTAGGTGATTCCACCCTGCCCCCTGTAGGTGATGCCACCCAGCCCCCTGTAGGTGATGCCACCAAGTCCCCTGTAGGTGATCCCACACAGCCCCCTGTAGGTTGCACCCACCCCCCCCCCCCCTTCCAGGAGAAGTCACTGACTTCAATGTCCATATATGGACAGTGTAGTCACTGACTTCTCCTGAAGAGGAATTCCCTGCCACAGGTCGGGAATTCCGCTTCAGAAGTGAGTGACGTCACTGTGTCCATATATGGACAGTGTAGTCACTCACTTCTCCTGTAGCGGAATCCCCGGCCATAGAGTCGGGGATTCCGTTGCAGAAGTACGTGACTTTGCTGTGTCCATATATGGACAGTGTAGTCATGCACTTCTCCTGTAGCGGCATCCCCGGCCATAGAGTCGGGGATTTCGCTGCAGAAGTGCGTGACTTCGCTGTGTCCATATATGGACAGTGTAGTCACGCACTTCTCCTGTAGCGGCATCCCCGGCCATAGAGTCGGGGATTCCGCTGCAGAAGTGAGTGACTTCGCTGTGTCCATATCTGGACAGTGTAGTCACGCACTTCTCCTGTAGCGGAATCCCCAATCCCCGGCCGGGGATTGGGGATTCCGACTCCTACAGCGAGCAATAAAAGACCCTCCTCCTCCTCCTCACATGCACTCTGCACTGTGAGGAGGAGGAGAGAGAGTGCGCGAGCGACGGTAGACCCGGCCATCACTCGGGACACATTCCGGTGATGGCCGGGTATTACCCGGCCCCATAGACTTCTATGGGAGCCGGGCAGCCGGGCACCCGGCCGAAAATAGAGCATGTCCTATTTTTGACGGGCGGTTTTCCCGGCCGTCAAAAAATCGGTCGTGTGAATAGCCCCATTAGGGGTCTATTATTCCTAATGCAGCCGGGTGCCGGCCGATTTATGAACGCCCGGCACCCGGCCGGGAATCCCGGTCGTGTGAATCCCGCCTTAATGTACCTTTACATCTGTAGCCAATGTTTGGCAATTATGTTTTATTTACTATTTACTATGCTTTACTGTTTGCCACCGTTGAATTCTCAGTAACTAATGTGAAAACATTCATTCTGGCAGCATGTACATTCAATAAGGCCTCATGCACACAGCCGTGCCCGTAATCATGGTCTGCGTTTACGGGCATGGCCGGCCGCTGGCGTCCGCGGACAGGCAACCGCATTTTCGGCCCATGCAACCATACAAAGTATGGGAGCATTGTCTGTAAAAAGCAAAAGATAGGACATATTCTACATTTTGCGGAGGCTTTCTACGGCCCGGACACCTTCCTGCAAATATACGGGAAGGTGTCTGTAGTCAATAAAAGTGAATTGGTCCGTAATTGGAATTTTACGGTCGTGTGCATGGGGTCTAACAAAGGGACAGTTTTAAAATAGGTTGCTAAGAAGCTAATGTAAAAATGACAACCAACATGGCTGCACTTCCTGTTGTTACTTTTTTTTAAATGGCCGCTGCACCTGAAAACATACAAATAAATGAAACAAGATATAATTTAGAGAATTTAGGTGCTGCTCTAACTTCTAGAGTTACAACTTACGACTCTTATCCTCCCTTATTACATCCTCTCACTCCCGTCTGCAGGACTTCTCCAATGCTGCACCCATTCTATGGAAGTCACTGACCAGGACCATTGGACTTTCTCCCAGCATTCAGTTCTTAGTGTGCCTTGAAAACTAATTTCTTTATTTAAAAGATATGAATGGATAAAACTTGAATACTATGAAATTAACCCTAGTGTGCATGTGTATGTATGAGATGGAGACATTAGATTGTGAGACCCATTGTGGACAGGGACCAATGTAAATGGTGACAATCTGTGTACAGCCCTGCAAAATATGTTGGTGATATAAAAATAGGAAATCATCGAAATAATAGATAGTACAATTAGTAAGAACAGATGAGTATACCCTCCTTTGAGAAGTGGGAGTAGACTCGAGGCTTTGACTGCACACACATGAGTTCAATGTCTTAAAGCAGGGGTGGGCACACAATTTGGGTGTTAGGGTAGTGCAAAAGGGCCCGCGGCCAGAAAGGGGTACACAGCACTTTAGTAAGCTGCAATAAAGTTTAAGAAAAAAAAAGAGATACTTGAGTGAAATGTTGATCAACAGCATTGTCAGCCCAGCTCAAGCATATTGTGGCTAAGGTGGTTGGTAAAGGGCCAATGAACATTATTGCCCAGGGGTCCAGACCACTCTCAGTCTGAACCTGTGTAAAAGGAATGCTCTAATCTAAAGGAATCCCTCCAGTTGACAGGTTCTCTTTAATTATTTCTTTGGATAGAAGGAAATCTGGCTAGTCATTAATCTTTGTCATTAGATAATTTTTAATCTTTTCACTTATTTTTTGCCCATCTTACCATTAGCAAAGGATTTAATTCTGATCTTGTGTCGCTCAGAAGCTCGATCTATATTTCTTTCTGTACTGTGACATATATATAATGTTGAGTCCAGGCATAGAGAATATTTATGGCTCCGGAGATTTCTGCTGGGAAAAATAACTTTTTTCCCTCTTGCCCGCAATGACAGTAGAGGTTGTGTGATTTAGGGAATGGGCTAAATGACAAGGTGACCTCATCCTCGTTGCTCTCATCTTAATCAAGCTTCAACATATTCTATATTGGTATTCCTTGCTCAGATCTTTATTCCCATCAAATTGTTTCTACCTTTGCCAGCACATGCAGCACATTTTTTCTATAGTCTTACAGATCTGAATAGGAATACAGTTTTGTGTTCTGTGTTTGACATTTAAATTGGACCTGGAATGAGCATTGCTTTCTTGGTCAAAGTGAATTCACACGCCATGGTCATATCGCAGTGTTTAAAGGAAATCATGGCAAAATGCTGCAGTTATGGCTTGATTTTGTGAAAATCTCAGCAAAAAAGGCTATATGACCATGGCGGGGGACTACACCTTGTATAGGTGAGTAATTCTGCCAAATCACAGAATACTGGGCTGTTCTAATAAACCACAGAAAACGGCGCTGAGACATTGAAAGGGTTATTTTATGAGGACATCTCTGTCTCTAAAACTGGAGAACAAAGTACTCAGCACACCAATTGGAGTGAAATAATTATTTTTTTTAGATTTGTTTAGCTGGTCGATAAGCACGCACTTATCCACCAGCTAAATAAATAAATAAATAAAAAAGAAAAAATTATTTCACTCCAATTGATGTGCTGAGTACTTTGTTCTCTACAATATTGGCTTGGGCCCCTACTCGTGCACCCCACCATTTACTGGTGCTGACCGAACCTCCACAAAATACTTTCTAAAGATAGTTACCCTGGCAATCAGCTGATCACCGTGGATTCCACTCCGGGAAACCCTTAGCATTCAGATTCTACACATTTCTACTGCAGCGGTCACCGCAAGGGAAATGTGTTATATACACCAGCCATTCAAATGAATGGCTCAAATCTAATACATGGATGAGCCAGGTTCACCAGAGCAGGAGCCAATCTTACTTAGTGGCTTCCAACTGGCTCATAGACGGGTGTTCCCAGCTACTTGAGAAAACCCCTTTAAGCTCATTCTCATTTATTCATGAATCACCCCTGGATCTGAAGCCTTGGTAAATTATATCTTCCTTCACTATTGATACTTGCTGATCATAAGATTTGGAAGGTGTCCTGGTATCAAAAAAGGGCGTATATACAGTGCATTTTATATTATATGGGGAAGGGACAACTACTCTCATCCAATATGTCTACAATGTATGCATTTATTTATGTATTCTGCCCTCTTAAGCCCTACAGACCAACTTTACTAATACATGGAAAAGGCAGGGCCGAATATTGAGGAAACCAATTGTAAATAAGGTTTTTGATTTTATTTTCTTAGAGATCCCAGATGAAAAAATCGCCGCAAGATTCTGAAGTATTTGGCCCCAATTTACTAAGACTTGCGTTTTATTTGCTAGTCTTAAAACTATATTGACGCAACTATATTCAAATCTACAAGTGCTGTCAGCAGTCGTAGATCTATGCACTTTATTAAGGAGATCTACTAATAGTGGCACGTCGAGCGATTTGTGCTCCAGTTTTTTACACTAGTGTAGCATGCATTCTAATCCTCAATGTGGTGGACAATCCAAAGAATAATGGTGCAAGCATAAAATAACAACAGGCCTGATAAATGTAACTGCAACCCCACACACTTTTTCTAACAGAGGCGTTGTTGTAAAAGTTGCTCAAGGGGTTCATAAACTTGGTGTTCGAACACCATATTTTTCAATGGATTTACACCAGAAAAAACACTGACAAATCTCCTCCTCTCTGTCTTAGGGTATGTTCACACGGTTTATTTTCAGCCATTTTTCGGGCTGTAAACGGCCGAAAAATAGCCGAAAATCTGAAGCAGTACGCCTCCAAACATCTGCCCATTGATTTCAATGGAAAAAATAGCGTTCTGTTCCGATGGGGAGTTTATTTACGCGGCCGTTTTGAAAAACGGCTGCGCTAACAGACGCCCGCAAAAAAGGATACAGGCTACATTCACACGACAGTGAAAAACGGCCGTGTGACGGACGATTTTTGAATGGCCGTCACACGGCCGTTTTCAGAATAGTAATATATATGGGTATATTCCCACTGCTGTTTTTTTAACGGCTTGTGAATATTGGCCGTCAAAAGAAAGGACAAGTCCTATTTTTGTCCGTTTTCACGGCCAGACGGCCCACATAGAAGTCAATGGATCCGTTTTTAATGGCCGTCGATACATGTAACAACCGTTAAAAATGGATCTGTGACATGAGGGGTTCAAGAGACAAGGGAACTATTGGTTCCCTTGTAGGCTATCAGCGGCGCGATGACACATACTCACCGATGCAGTGCCGTCCTCTTCAGGCGGGGTCTCTAGTCTCATGGGTTCTGCGAAGGCGACGAGATTACGTTATCGCTCCACCTTCGCAGAACCCGTGAAGCCGAAAGGTCACACGTGAAGTAGACGGCGTTGCATCGGTGAGTATGTAGGGAATTCAGGTGGAATTATATGTCGGGTATTGTTGCGCTCACTACAAGGGTAGTGTGGCGCTAGTACAGGGGGCATTGTTGTCAACTGTAGCAAATTTTTTGGGACTGTCCTGAATATACAGAGACAGTCCCGGAAGATTACTACAGGGAGAGGGGGGTGTGGTGCTTTCTCCGGAGAGGTGTGTGTGTGGCATCATCTACAGGGGGGCTGTGTGCCATCATCTACAGGGGGGGGTGTGTGCCATCATCTACAGGGGGGTGTGTGCCATCATCTACAGGGGATCTGTGTGGTATCATATACAGGGGGTCTGTGTGGCATCATATACAGGAGGTCTCTGAAACAATCATGACAATGACCTTCCTTTGGGTGTTTTCGGAGGCTGAGACAAAAAAAGCCTGACAAATGAAATTCATCAGTTTCTTTTAACGGTCATGAAAAACTGATGCAAACCGGATGTCAAACGGCCATTAAAAACGGACAGATGGACTGGAATCCGATGACATTTTGGAGACACACTGATGCAAAATGCCCATGAAAAACTGAGAGTTGATCAGTTTTTAATGGCCATTTTTTTTCACTGTCGTGTGAATGTAGCCTTAGGATCCAAAAGGTCCCTCTGCCCCATAGAATGAGACCAGAACTCTTAATTACAAGTGATCGTTGTGGGACCCGATACAGATTTTGTATTGGTGCCCAGGAGTTTTAACCCCTTCCCGTCGTAAACAACTTTCAGATTTAAATTTTCGTTGTTTCCTCCCACCTTCCAAAAGCCATAACTTTTTTATTTTTCCATCGATATAGTCCTATGAGGGCTTGATTTTTTGCGGGATGAGTTGTGGTTTTTCTTACCACCATTTATTGTGTCATATAATGTACTAGGAAATGGGAAAAAAAATATTTGTGAGGTAGAAAATGAAAAAAAACAGCGATTCCTCCATTGTTTTTTGCGCTTCGTTTTTACAGAATTCACTGTGCAATGTGTCGCCAAATTATGAGAGCCATAACTTTTTTATCTTTCCGTCGATTAAGTGGTATGAGTGCTTATTTTTTGCGGTATAAGCTGTCGTTTTTAATGATACCATTTTGGGGTACATGCGACATTTTGATAACTTTTTATTCATTTTTTTGTGGGAGATGAGGTGACCAAAAAATAGAGATTCTGGCGTTTACATTTTTTTTTTTACGGCGTACACCGTGCGGATTAAATAATGATATATTATAATAGTTCAGACTTTTACGGATGCGGCGATGCCAATTATGTTTATTTATTTTATTTTTTTACAATGCTCTAGGGGGAAAATGGGAAAAGGCTTTTTTTGTAACTTTTAATATTTAGGTTTTTTTTACTTAAAAAAAATTAATATTTTACAAATATGTATTGCAGTATATCGTCTTTCTGACAGGCTTCTATTAAGCCCTGCCAGAGGCCATAGCCATAGTAACCATCGCCACCACACGATTGCATTGCGAGGGGCGCGAAGAGCTTCTAGAGGGGGTCGCCCCCCTCTTTCTAACGATTTAAATGCTGCGGTCGCTATTGACCGCGGCATTTAACAGGTTAAACGAGCGGGATCGCACAGTGCAGAGCGTCTTGATTGACATCGAGCCGCTCACGCCCTCTTTTATAAAAGATAACCAGCACTAGCTGAGTTATCAAGTTGGAAAAAAAGGTAGTTAGGGAAGGATTTTCTTTCAAATTTTAATAATACTAGATTTAGAATTTTATTTAGGTCTAGGATGCATTTAAAAAACAATATGACTCAACTTGGGAATAACCCTTTAAGTTACCCCTCTGTCTGGCACTATTGATAGCACAATATGTCAGATTAGTAAAAATACAGAAGTCTTGGCTTGACCCTGTTATGAAGACTGTAATTATCATTATCATTTATGACTTTTATAAGAAATTTTGCCTGTTTGTGATTATTGGCTAAATTGTCCAGAGAAAATTAAAACTGAGGTTGAAAATCTGAGCGTATATAAGCCCAGCCCAAGTAGCATTGTTTCGGATCTACTCTTTTGGACACCCCTTTTAATAGCAAGTATATTGCAAAAGCAGATAACTTAAAAGTCTGCTATTTAAAGAAGACTTATTTAAAGGGTAAGGACCAGTTTCCTATTTAAGAGGTTGCTTGTGTTTCAATTCCTTAGCATTTGCTGCTTGGTGTCATTAAATACAAATATTTATATTAAGAGGCTGTATATCTGTTAAGACCTAGTTCTGCTCACAGCTGAGGGTTTGTTACAATATGTCTTTGTTATTAACAGCCACAGTATTAGCCTAGAATCCAGGACCCTAGAGACATCAGTGTTGATTCTGTGTTTTACAACTAATTTATAGATCTCTTCTTCAGTGAATGGAAACTTTTGTGTTGACATGCAAAGTCTGGACATCAATCCTGACCTGGTCATACTCAGACAGTTTTTGAGTTTGTTATAAAGTAAAAGTTAAGGGCTGGTTCACGTATACACAACCCTCTAGTCTATTTTACCTCTCAAGCCGAATAGAGAAAAGTGGCAAGTACAAAGTGAACAACTTTTTCTTCACTTGCGTCCAGGTCAGGCAAAACAAGAACTGGTCGGACAGAGGTGCATGGATTATTAAAGTATATCTTGTTGTAATACAATGTTTAAGCTTTATGTGCATAAAATCTGGAAAACCCCTTTAAAATGTAACTATCATTTCTGATGACTTTTCAGAATAAACGGTCATGTGTGTGTACATGAGGAATAACACTACACCTGACTATTATATGACATGTATCCTACATTTATCAACAGATTTCCCCTCTGCATGCACTATTTATAATTGTCAGATTTCCCTGAACTCAGCTAGAAAATAGCAGGAGACTAGCTGCTATGATGTATCTCATACACAGTACATAGAGAAAAGAGAATATCCTGCTCCCCTATTTCTGTGTAATGCACTCTCAGAAGCAGCAGCATGCTAGGCATTATACAGCTGTACTAAGCAGTGTAGCTGTGAATCCAGCTCTGGGGTGAGACAGTAAAACACTTACTAGAAGCAGCAGCAGTGTCTGTCTGTGTCTCTCTGCCTCTCTCTGAAGCTGCTTGTTTCTCCTCCTCCTCCCCTTCCTTCTCCATAGACTTCTATGGGAAGCATCTGTAATCTTATCTCTTAGTGAGCTGATAATTCTCTTTATCTCTGCCTCACTGATTTTACCAGTGAATTTAGAGTGAGTGATCAGTGCATGAGACAGGGGGAGGAGAAGAGGAGTCTAAGTGGAGAAAGAATATTTTTTATGTAATAAGATTTATTACAAAGTTTCTTATTTTAGCTTGTACTATTGATTTATGGGAAAACAATTAAAACAATGGTTCCACTTTAAGGATTATTTACATATGACTGAAAAGCTCTCTTGTGTCCTTCTCTATAGTCTAGGTCATAAGCGTACTCACTCTATGATCTCTCGGTGATGTTCCATAATATGTATGTGTCTTTTGTTGCAGTGACTAGCTATGCATTCATTCAATATTTTTTCTTTTATCAATATGCATTTAAAAAATATCTATAGGATAAAGTTACTTTCTTCAATTAGGTTTCCACTTAATGGCAAAATGAATGTTGAAGTTCTTTAATTGTATTTTAACTGTGTAGTCAAAAACGAAGAATTTTTGTAGAGCTCTGGAATTTTTGAAGAGAAAATTCTATCTATTGAAATGTTTGGTCTAGACTGGATAATCCTGTTGCGCAGCCTGGACACTGAACAACAAGATATACACTATATACAGGGGTGGGCTATATCTACAGGGGGGCTACATACATGGTTGGGCTATCTGTAGAGCTCTATATACAGGGGTGGGCTATATCTACAGGGGGCTACATACAGGGGTGGGCTATCTGTAGAGCACTATAGGGGGAGTTATTTGTGGGACACTATATACAGGGGTGGTCTATATGGGGGCACTATCTACAGGGGCTCTATGGCAGGCACTATCTACAGGGGGCACAGTGTGTGTGTGGGACACAGTGTATGGTGCTATTATAATTAGAGGTGCAGTGTATGGCGCTATTATATTTAGGGGCGTAGTGTGTAGTATAATGATAACTTTATATTTATTTATAGGTGCAGAAATGTTGGAAAAGTGAGAAGCTGAAGACATGTGAGCGGCAAACTGCAGAAATGGACCGGGAGAAGTCATCATAGAGGTCTGGACCAAATGGAGAAAAAGAACTAGAATCTGAGACGTCACCGGTGAGTCACTTAATGTAAATGTTCATTCTGCCTCTAATCAGTACTGTAGTCACTGTATGATCTGCAGCGAGATGATGGGTGGTATGATTATGATAGGATTTATTTTTTGTGAAACGGCATCTCCCAGCATATCCTTACCATTGTTCGGGCCATGCTGGGAGCTGTAGTTTTACGCCCTACAAACCTATACGGCAGGGGTTGCACTAAATTGAGCTGTATTTGTTCTGGGGCTGTATATATGTACCGAGCTTGGTTCTGGTGTTGGGTATAGAACCATATTGCTTGTGAAATGTACAAATAATGTTATGCTCGCGTTACATAAAAAGAAATGACACGTCGATTGGTAGAGAAAATAAATACGGCGAGGGGGAAGGAGATGTCGGGAAAGAGGTTGGGGGGGGGGGCGCCAAACTGAATCTTTGCCCCGGGTGCTGGAGAACCTAGCTACGCCTCTGTATATATATATATATATATATATATATATATATAAATATATAAAATAGAAAAAAGTGTAAAGCAGCACAGCAACAGCAGTGGGTGCAGGCCTCCTAGGTTGAGGCTAGGAACCCTTGTTAGTATAATCCAAAAAAATGAAGAGGCAGCACTCCAGGGAAAATGGTGGAAAAAGGTGATGTGTTTATTCACCCCAGGCAGGCAACGTTTCAATGGGATCTTTGTCAAGCCGTCCATTGGGACGGATTGAAACGTTGCCTGCCAGGGGTGAATACGCACATCACCTTTTTTCACCATTTTCCCTGGAGTGCTGCCTATATACAGTGGAGGAAATAAGTATTTGATCCCTTGCTGATTTTGTAAGTTTGCCCACTGTCAAAGTCATGAACAGTCTAGAATTTTTAGGCTAGGTTAATTTTACCAGTGAGAGATAGATTATATAAAAAAAAAAAAAGAAAATCACATAGTCAAAATTATATATATTTATTTGCATTGTGCACAGGGAAATAAGTATTTGATCCCCTACCAACCATTAAGAGTTCAGCCTCCTCCAGACCAGTTACACGCTCCAAACCAACTTGGTGCCTGCATTAAAGACAGCTGTCTTAAATGGTCACCTGTATAAAAGACTCCTGTCCACAGACTCAATTAATCAGTCTGACTCTAACCTCTACAACATGGGCAAGACCAAAGAGCTTTCTAAGGATGTCAGGGACAAGATCATAGACCTGCACAAGGCTGGAATGTGCTACAAAACCATAAGTAAGACACTGGGTGAGAAGGAGACAACTGTTGGTGCAATAGTAAGAAAATGGAAGACATACAAAATGACTGTCAATCAACATCGATCTAGGGCTCCATGCGAAAACTCACCTCGTGAGGGTGTCCTTGATCCTGAGGAAGGTGAGAGCTCAGCCGAAAACTACACGGGGGGAACTTGTTAATGATCTCAAGGCAGCTGGGACCACAGTCACAAAGAAAACCATTGGTAACACATTATGCCGTAATGGATTAAAATCCTGCAGTGCCCGCAAGGTCCCCCTGCCCAAGAAGGCACATGTACAGGCCCGTCTAAAGTTTGCAAATGAACATCTGGATGATTCTGAGAGTGATTGGGAGAAGGTGCTGTGGTCAGGTGAGACTAAAATTGAGCTCTTTGGCATTAACTCAACTCGCCGTGTTTGGAGGAAGAGAAATGCTGACTATGACCCAAAGAACACCATCCCCACTGTCAAGCATGGAGGTGGAAACATTATGTTTTTGGGGTGTTTCTCTGCTAAGGGCACAGGACTACTTCACCGCATCAATGGGAGAATGGATGGAGCCATGTACCGTCAAATCCTGAGTGACAACCTCCTTCCCTCCACCAGGACATTAAAAATGGCTCGTGGCTGGGTCTTCCAGCATGACAATGACCCGAAACATAGAGCCAAGGCAACAAAGGAGTGGCTCAAAAAGAAGCACATTAAGGTCATGGAGTGGCCTAGCCAGTCTCCAGACCTTAATCCCATCGAAAACTTATGGATGGAGCTGAAGATCTGAGTTGCCAAGCGACAGCCTCGAAATCTTAATGATTTACAGATGATCTGCAAAGAGGAGTGGGCCAAAATTCCATCTAACATGTGTGCAAACCTCATCATCAACTACAAAAAAACGTCTGACTGCTGTGCTTGCCAACAAGGGTTTTGCCACCAAGTATTAAGTCTTGTTTGCCAAAGGGATCAAATACTTATTTCTCTGTGCACAATGTAAATAAATATATATAATTTTGACAATGTGATTTTCTTTTCTTTTTTTTATATAATCTATCTCTCACTGGTAAAATTAACCTAGCCTAAAAATTCTAGACTGTTCATGTCTTTGACAGTGGGCAAACTTACAAAATCAGCAAGGGATCAAATACTTATTTCCTTCACTGTATATATATATATATATATACAGTCCAATAGTAGATGAACACAGCACTCCCATGGTTTCCAGAAAATCAGGCCATGTGCTCGTTACCTGGGGGTGAATCAATTCCCCAAAAAGATAGAAAGAAGCATAGAACACAGCAACGGCACCAGGACTTCAGAGTAGATGAAAGCAAAAAGTGGATTTATTCACCTCAGTGAAGCAACGTTTCGGTTCAACAGGAACCTTTTTTTTTTTGGCTTGAGAAAGGTTCCTGTTGAACCGAAACGTTGCTTTACTGAGGTGAATAAATCCACTTTTTGCTTTCATCTACTCTGAAGTCCTGGTGCCGTTGCTGTGTTCTATGCTTCTTTATATTAATATATATATACCGTATATGTCGGCGTATAACACGACTGGGCGTATAAGACGACCCCCAACTTTTACCCTTAAAATATAGAATTTAAGATATACTCACCATTTCGTGCAGGAGCGCTTCACTATGGCCATCGGCGGCAGGACCCAGGACTCTCTGTCTCTTTGAACTCGCGCATGCGCAGATAGGCTGCTTCATCGCGCGAGATCTGAGAGGCAGGGAATGAGAGGAAAGGGCGGGCCAGAGGATCTTACAGAGATGTTCCCTGGCGGCTAATACCGGCTTCCCTCAGATCCGTGGCGGATTCCGTGCATCCCGGGAGCCTGTGTACCGGACTGCAGGCTCACAAGGTAACACACAACCTGTGTGTAGACAATATGTAGACTAGGGATGTCACGATACCAGAATTTGGACTTCGATACCGATACTTTGTTTAGTATTGCGATATCGATACCAATTTCGATACTTTTGCCAACAGTAATAAAAAAAAATTCTTCCGTTTTCTGATGTGAGGCGCGACGTGTGATGAATTTTGAACGCGCCTCACATTAATAGTAATTAATCCCATCATGTTTCTCAGTCATATTGGGTTAATGTGCGAGGTACATGATGGGGTTAATTACTATTAATGTGAGGAACATGGAGGGTAAATTCATCGCACCTCGCGCCTCACATTAATAAGTGAATGAAAGCCGTGTTTATTTCATTTTTTTACAGCGTACACATCATAAATGATGCAAAAACATTGTTGTCCGCGCCATTACTGAATGTGTGTATTTTATGTATTGAGACTTATTTTAATGCTTATTGTAAAAAAGGTGAAGGTGTATTTTTTTTTAAATTTAACAATACTTTGTTTTTACTTTATTTTTAAACTTTAATGTACTGACATATATCAGATATGTGCCAGTACATTAACCTGTGGACGGATAATACACAGGCAGTTGTTAGGACATACTTGGGTATGTCCTAACAACATGAAATATGGTAAGACAGCCCTGGGGTCCGTCAATAGACCCTGGGCTGTCTGCCCATATATGGTATGGCCCTCGATCGCGTCACAGGAATTCCCTGTGACGCGATCCAGGGGCATCCCCCCTTCTCACTTTCCCCTGAATGTTGCAGTCAGCTGTGATCGCAGCATTCAGGGGAATAACGGCGGAGATGAGCGGTTTCTCTGATCTCCGCCGTTATAGAGCGGGGCTGCGGCTGTGTAATACAGCCATTGCCCCACTCCTGACAGGAAGTGCGCGCGCGGTCAGCATGAGGTGATGCGGCCGGCGCTGCACTAATGAGCGGCAGTTCAGGCACTGAAGACAGAACATGGGGGTGTTTTGTAGCGCGCCCGCCATGTTCTGTCTCCAGTGCCGCCGCTCATTAGTGCAGCGCTGGCCGCATTGCATCATCCTGACCCCGCGAACTTATCATGACTCAGGAGCGGGGCTGTGGCTGAATTACACAGCCGCAGCCGCACTCCCATACATTCATGTGTTACTATACTGAGCTGTGCGGCTGCAACGTGCATCCCTAATGTAGACAATATCCGGCATATAAGACGACCCCACACTTTTGACATTTTTTTAAGGGTGTAAAAAGTCGTCTTGTACGCCGATATATACGGTATATATATATATAGACATACAGTGTGTGTATATATATATATATATATATATATATATAGGTATACAGTGGATATAAAAGGTCTACACACCCCTTAAGCCGCCAGGTTTTTGTCATGTTACAGAATCAGTCCAAGATTAATCATTAAAGAACTTTTTCCACCTTTAATGTCACCTAGAATCTGTACAATTGTATTGAAAGACAAAATAAAATCTTTTAGGGTGGACAAATAAAAATAAAGAACAAAGATAATGAGGTTGCATAAATATGCACACCCTTAAACTAATATTTTGTTGATTAACCCTTTGACTTTATGACAGCATTCAGTCTTTTTGGACAGAAATCGATCAGCACTGCACATTTTGACTTGCCAATTGTTGACCACTCTTCCTTGCAAAAGCGCTCCAAATCTGCCAGATTGCGTGGGCATCTCCTCTGTACCGCCCTCTTCAGGTCACCCCACAGATTTTCAATGGAATTCAGGCCTGGGATCTGGCTGGGCCATTCCAAAATTTTGATCTGCTGGTGAAGCCATTCTTTTGTTGATTTGGAGGTATGCTTTGGGTCATTGTCGTGCTGAAAGATGAAATTCCTCTTCATCTTCAGCTTTTTGGTTGTCTCCCGGACCAATTTTCGTCTTGTCTTTTCATCAAGTTTTGAGGGACGTCCAGTTCTTGGTAATGTCCCTGTTGTGCCAAATGTAATCCACTTCTTGATGGCCGTCTTCACTGTGTTCCATGGTATATCTAATGCCTTGGAAATTCTTTGGTACCCTTCTCCTGACTGATGCCTTTTGACAATCAGATCCCTTTGATGTGTTGTAAGCTCTTTACGGACCATGGCTTTTGCTGTCACATGCAACGAAGAAAATGTCAGGAAATCCTCATAGAACAGCTGAACTTTATATGGGCTTACCCACTTTAAATAATGGCAGCTGTGTGCTGACTACTATTGTACATGAGTTTAAATGTTATTGTCTAATTCTGAACACAACCACATCCCCATTTATAAGAGGGTGTTCACACTTATGTAACCACATTAGTGTAGTTTTGTTATTTTTATTTGTTCCCCTTTAAATTATTTCAGTTTGTTTTTCAATATAATCGCACAGATTAGGCTTCATTCACAGTTGCGCTAGGGCTCCGTTCCGACGTTCTGTCTGAGCTTTCCGTCAGAATGGAGCCCTGACAGACACAAACGGTTCCATCACTATTAATTTCAATGGAGACGGATCCGGTGCCATTGGTTTCCGTTTGTCTCCATTGGGCAAGGGTTTTGTAGTTTTGACTGAGTCGGAAAGCTCAGACAGAACGCATTTACATCGCGTTTGTGCTATCCACCGGGCCTATATTTATTTTTAAACACTAAAAAAGTATTGAAACGTATTGCTCGGCGTATACATAGACTATAATGGATCAAATGTAGACCAAAATAGCATCCGTTTGGTCTATGTGTGTCATGGTTTATGTTGGGGTACTGTTTTTTGAAAGTACTGAAAAGCATAGTCTGCTATGCTATTCTGTACTTCAAAAAAAAGTATACGCGATGTAACTTTTCTTTTAGCATTGATCTCAATGAACAACGTATGCAAACGTATTGCTATACGTTTGTATCCATTTACATACAGTAAATCTATCAGTTTTTTTGTTCACTTTAAAAAAAGTATACGTTTTTTAGGTAAAAAAGGATAGGAACGTATACTAACGTATGAGTATATGTTAAACATACACGCTATAAAAAACACAGACGTAAACAGAAAATGTTATACTTTTGTATACGTTTTCAATGGTACATGTCTTTATAAACAAAACGTATATGCTCAGCGGATAACACAGACGCAATGTGTATGGGGCCTTGTAGGTGACATTAAAGGCGGAAAAAGTTTTGAAATTATTAATCTTGGACTGATTTTGTAACATGACAAAAACCTGGCATTTTATTGATTTTGTAACATGACAAAAAACACCTCAGCAGCATGGAGGAGATTTTACAGCAGTATCACTCTGCTCCTGCTTCCTCCTCCTGCTCCCCCTATCCACTACATAGACTTGTATGCAGCATGTCTGAGTCTCACTCACGCTCTCACTGATCCATCCTGCTCCCCCTCCCCTCTCCACAGACTTGTATAGCCAAGCAGTGAAGAGACACACCCTCACCTTCTTTTGGCCATCAATTCTGCTCTGTAAACAGGGATGGATTTTGCTCGACAACAGGGGGTGGATGACAGATTACGGGAAGGGAGACACCTAGTGGCAGTAACTTTACAGAACATTTGCATAGATAAAACAACTACATTTTAACAGTAAGTTAATTACAAAGTTAACCTATATCAGGTATACTATTCGATCAGCATAAGTTGTTTAAAAAGTTAGTGTCCTAACTAATTCACACCAAGTCTGTGGTGCACTGTCGACGTATACACCAGGTAAATCTTCTAAGGTATATGTTAACCTACCCATAGACTTCTATAGCCAAAGGTATCATTTTGGAATACATTTGGCTGATATACATCGGGATCCCGCAGCCTTAATTACATTGAAAAGCATAGTTGACTATACACCTTTTAATACAACTGTATACAAAATATATATATATACCACACGGTATGTTTCTTTAATGGAAGTGAATGGGCATACAGTTGCATATGTCTTGTGCATATGTTTGGCAGAACCGCTGAATGTGATTGCTAAATGCGGTGTGCGTCTAGCCTAAAAACTGTTGTATAACCATCTGTAGTCTGTTAATGGGCTACAGAGAAGCCAATAGGAATGATATCCCCCACAACTTGCAGGATGTAGCTGCAGATCTCTCCTGTCTGCAGGAAAAACAATTATTCTATTATATTAGGGTATTGTAGATAATGCAATTCCCTAATATAATATTCTGTATTACGCTGTCTTGGAGTTCACTTTAAGAATACCTCTACTGGATGCTCATCCAATATTCTGCCTGAAGCTGGCAACACTGTAACTTCACTCACAATTCACATGTTCGTTTCTCATATATTATGTGCTTCCTTTTTATATACAATGTAGGAACCAGCAGGTCAGGATAGTGGGATGAGAACACAGTTCAATTCTAGAAATATTTTATTGCTGCCATTCCGGGTTCACATCACATCCATGGTAAATGTCGTTTTGATGCCATCGACACAT